>NC_092053.1:84906025-85039131 GCF_003086295.3 Arachis hypogaea
TGCTGTTGGATTCTGACCTCCCTGCACTCAAAGTAGATTTTCTGGAGCTACAGAACTCAAAATGGCGCGCTTCCAATTGCGTTGGAAAGTAGACATCCAGAGCTTTCCAGAAATATATAATAGTCTATACTTTGGCCGCGTTTAGACGATGTAAAAGGGCGTTGAACGCCAGTTCTACGCTACTGTCTGGAGTTAAACGCCAGAAATACGTCACAAGCCAGAGTTGAACGCCAGAAATACGTTACAAACTGGCGTTCAACTCCAAGATTGACCTCTACACGTGTAACATTCAAGCTCATCCCAAGCACACACCAAGTGGGCCCCGGAAGTGGATTTATACATCAATTACTTACTTCTGTAAACCCTAGTAACTAGTTTATTATAAATCGGACTTTTTACTATTGTATTAGACATCTTTGATCAGTTTTATGCTATCTTAGAATTTCATGGGGGCTGGCCATTCGTCCATGCCTGAACCATTATCACTTATGTATTTTCATACGGTAGAGTTTCTGCACTCCATAGATTAAGGTGTGGAGCTCTGCTGTTCCTCAAAGATTAATGCAAAGTGCTACTGTTTTTCTATTCAATTCAACTTATTCCACTTCTAAGATATTCATTCGCACTTCTACCTGAATGTGATGAACGTGACAATCATCATCATTCCCTATGAACGCGTGCCTGACAACCACTTCCGTTCTACCTTAGATTAAATGAGTATCTCTTCGATCTCTTAATCAGAATCTTCGTGGTATAAGCTAGATTGATGGCGGCATTCATGAGAGTCCGGAAAGTCTAAACCTTGTCTGTGGTATTCCGAGTAGGACTCTGGGATTGAATGACTGTGACGAACTTCAAACTCGCGAGTGCTGGGCGTAGTGACAGACGCAAAAGGAGGGTGAATCCTATTCCAGTATGATTGAGAACCTCAGATGATTCGCCATGCTGTGACAGAGCATTTGGACCATTTTCACAAGAGGATGGGATGCAGCCATTGACAAGGGTGATGCCTCCAGACGATTAGCCATGCAGTGACAGTGCATCGGACTATTTTCCAGAGAGGATAAAAAGTAGCCATTGACAACGGTGATGTCCTTACATAAAGCCAGCCATGGAAAGGAGTAGGACTGATTGGATGAAGACAGCAGGAAAGCAGAGGTTCAGAGGAACGAAAGCATCTCTATACACTTATCTGAAATTCTCACCAATGATATACATAAGTATTTCTATCATTATTTTCTATTTATTATTAATATTCGAAAACTCCATAACGATTTGATATCCGCCTGACTGAGATTTACAAGGTGACCATAGCTTGCTTCAAGCCGACAATCTCCGTGGGATCGACCCTTACTCACGTAAGGTTTATTACTTGGACGACCCAGTGCACTTGCTGGTTAGTTGTATTGAAGTTGTGAATGAAAAACGATTTATTAAGACATGCGTACAGAGTTTTTGGCGCCGTTGCCTGAGATCATAATTTCGTGCACCAAGTTTTTGGCGCCGCTGCCGGGGATTGTTCGAGTTTGGACAACTAACGGTTCATCTTGTTGCTTAGATTGGGTAATTTTTTTCTTATTTTCAAAAAGTTTTCAAAAAAAAAATTTTCAAAAATCTTTCAAAAATTTTCTCCTTTGTTTTCGAAAAAAATTTAAAAAAAAATAAATCTTTTCAAAAATATATTTTTCTTCAGAATTTTTAAGAATGAATTCTAGAGTTTCATGAAGCATGTTGAAGCCTGGCTGGCTGTAAAGCCATGTCTAATTCTTTTGGATAGGGGCTTCCAACCATCAGCATAGAGGCAAGTTAATTGGAATGTCAGCCGTGGCATGTCTGAGTTACATTTTAAAGCTTGGCTGGCTATTAAGCCATGCCTAACCCTCGGATTAGAGCTTTAGACTAAGAATACAAGATTCCTGGAATTCATATTAAAAAAAATTTTGAAATCCTTATTTTCTTTTTCCTATACGTTTTTTCGAAAAAAATATACAAAAATCCAAAAAAAAATTCATAAAAATAAAAAATATTTCATGTTTCTTGTTTGAGTCTTGAGTCAAGTTGAAAGTTTGGTGTCAATTGCATTTTCATCTTGCATTTTTCAAAAAATTCATGCATTCATAGTGTTCTTCATGATCTTCAAGTTGTTCTTGGTAAGTCTTCTTGTTTGATCTTGATGTTTTCATGTTTTGTGTCTTTTCTTGTTTTTCATATGCATTCTTGCATTCATAGTATCTATACATGAAAAATTTTTAAGTTTGGTGTCTTGCATGTTTTCTTTGCATTAAAAATTTTTCAAAAATAAGTTCTTGATGTTCATCTTGACATTCAAAGTGTTCTTGGTGTTCATCTTGACATTCATATTATTCTTGCATGCATTCATTGTTTTGATCCAAAATTTTCATGCATTGAGTCTTTTTCATGTTTTTCCCTCTCATCATAAAAAATTCAAAAATCAAAAAAATATCTTTCCCTTTTTCACTCATAAATTTCGAAAATTTGAGTTGACTTTTTCAAAACTTTTTAAAATCTAGTTGTTTTTATGAGTCAAATCAAATTTTCAATTTAAAAATCTTATCTTTTTCAAAATTTTTCAAAAATCAAATCTTTTTCATTTTTCTTATTTATTTTCGAAAATTTTAAAAATATTTTTCAAAAATCTTTTTCTTTTCTTTATCTCCTAATTTTCGAAAATAACATCATCAATTAATTTTTTGATTAAAAAATTTCAAGTTTGTTACTTGCTTGTTAAGAAAGATTCAAACTTTGAGTTCTAGAATCATATCTTGTGATTTCTTGTGAATCAAGTCATTAATTGTGATTTTAAAAATCAAATCTTTTTCAAAACTAATTTCAATCATATCTTTTCAAAAATATCTCTTTATCTTATCTTTTTCAAAATTTGATTTTAAAATATCCTTTCTAACTTCTTATCTTCTTATCTTTTCAAAATTGATTTTCAAATTTGTTTCAACTAACTAACTAACTTTTTGTTTGTTTCTTATCTTTTTCAAAACTACCTAACTAACTCTCCCTCTCTCTAATTTTCGAAAATATCTTCCTTCTTTTTCAAAATTTCTTTTTAATTAACTAATTATTTTAATTTTTGATTTTAATTTTCGAAAAATTACTAACCTTTTTCAAAAACTATTTTCGAAAATCACTAACTCTTTTTCAAAAATAATTTTCGAAAATTCTCCTTCTCTCTCATCTCCTTCTATTTATTTATTCATCCCACATCTCTGCTCTCCTTACCCTTGTGTTTCTTTCTTTACATTACATTCTTTTCTTCTTCTACTCACACAGGGGAACCTCTATACCTGTGGTAAAAAGGATCCCTATTATTATTTTTCTGCCCCTCTTTTTCATATGAGCAGGAGCAAAGACAAGAACATTCTTGTTGAAGCAGATCCAGAACCTGAAAGGACTCTGAAGAGGAAACTAAGAGAAGATAAATTACAACAATCCAGCAAGCACCTTTCAGAAATTTTCGAACAGGAAGAGGAGATGGCAGCCAAAAATAATAATAATGCAAGGAGGATGCTTGGTGACTTTACTACACCTAATTCCAATTTACATGGAAGAAGCATCTCCATTCCTACCATTGGAGCAAACAATTTTGAACTGAAACCTCAATTAGTTTCTCTGATGCAGCAGAACTGCAAGTTTCATGGACTTCCATCTGAAGATCCTTTTCAGTTCTTAACTGAATTCTTGCAGATCTGTGATACTGTTAAGACTAATGGAGTAGATCCTGAAGTCTACAAGCTCGTGCTTTTCTCTTTTGCTGTGAGAGACAGAGCTAGAATATGGTTGGACTCTCAACCTAAGGATAGCCTGAACTCTTGGGATAAGCTGGTCAAGGCTTTCTTAGCCAAGTTCTTTCCTCCTCAAAAGCTGAGTAAGCTTAGAGTGGATGTTCAGTCCTTCAGATAGAAAGAAGGTGAATCCCTCTATGAAGCTTGGGAGAGATACAAAGAACTGACCAAAAAGTGTCCTTCTGACATGCTTTCAGAATGGACCATCCTGGACATATTTTATGATGGTCTATCTGAATTAGCTAAAATGTCATTGGATACCTCTGCAAGTGGATCCATTCACTTAAAGAAAATGCCTGTAGAAGCTCTAGAACTCATTGACATGGTTGCTAATAACCAGTTCATGTACACTTCTGAGAGGAATCCTGTGAGTAATGGGACGCCTATGAAGAAGGGAGTTCTTGAAATTGATACTCTGAATGCCATATTGGCTCAGCATAAAATATTGACTCAGCAAGTCAATATGATTTCTCAGAGTCTGAATGGAATGCAAGCTGCATCCAACAGTACTCAAGAGGCATCTTCTGAAGAAGAAGCTTATGATCCTGAAAACCCTACAATAGCAGAGGTGAATTACATGGGTGAACCTTATGGAAACACCTATAACCCCTCATGGAGAAATTACCCAAATCTCTCATGGAAGGATCAACAAAATCCTCAACAAGGCTTTAATAATGGTGGAAGAAATAGGTTTAACAATAGTAAACCATTTCCATTATCCACTTAGCAACAGACAGAGAACTCTGAACAAAATACCTCTAATTTAGCAAACTTAGTCTCTGATCTATCTAAGGCCACTGTAAATTTCATGAATGAAACAAGGTCCTCCATTAGAAATTTGGAGGCACAAGTGGGCCAGCTGAGTAAAAGGATCACTGAAATCCCTCCTAGTACTCTCCCAAGAAATACAGAAGAAAATCCAAAAGGAGAGTGCAAGGCCACTGACATAGTCAACACGGCCGAACCTGGAGAGGAAGGGGAGGACGTAAATCCCAATGAAGAAGACCTCCTGGGACGTCCAGTGATCAATAAGGAGTTTCCCTTTGAGGAACCAAAGGAATCTGAGACTCATCTAGAGACCATAGAGATTCCATTGAACCTCCTTATGCCCTTCATGAGCTCTGACGAGTATTCATCTTCTGAAGAGAATGAGGATGTTACTGAAGAGCAAGTTACCAAGTACCTTGGTGCAATCATGAAGCTGAATGCCAAATTATTTGGTATTGAGACTTGGGAAGATGAACCTCCCTTGTTCACCAATGAACTAAGTGATCTGGATCAACTGACATTGCCTCAGAAGAAACAGGATGCTGGAAAGTTCGTAATACCTTGTACCATAGGCAACATGATCTTTGAAAAGGCTCTGTGTAACCTTGGTTCAGGGATAAACCTCATGCCCCTCTCTGTAATAGAGAAACTGGGAATCTTTGGGGTGCAAGCTACTAAAATCTCATTAGAGATGGCAGACAATTCAAGAAAACAGGCTTATGGACAAGTAGAGGACGTGTTAGTAAAGGTTGAAGGCCTTTACATCCCTGCTGATTTCATAATCCTTGATACTGGGAAGGATGAGGATGAATCCATCATCCTTGGAAGACCTTTCCTAGCCACAGCAAGAGCTGTGATTGATGTTGACAGAGGTGAATTAGTCCTTCAATTGAATGAGGACTCCCTTGTGTTTACAACTCAAGGTTACCCTTCTGTAAACATGGAAAAGAGACACAGTAAGCTTCTCTCAAAACAGAGTCAACCAGAGCCCCCATAGTCAAACTCTAAGTTTGGTGTTGGGAGGCCACAACCAAACTCTAAGTTTGGTGTTGAACTCCCATATCCAAACTCTAAGTTTGGTGTTGGGAAGTCTCAATAATGCTCTGAACATCTGTGAGGCTCCATGAGAGCCCACTGTCAAGCTATTGACATTAAAGAAGCGCTTGTTGGGAGGCAACCCAATTTTTTTTTATCTAATTTTATTTTTCTTGTTCTTTCATGTTTTATTAGGTTCATGATCATGTGGAGTCACAAAATAAATATAAAAATTGAAAACGGAATAAAAAACAGCAGAAGAAAAATCACACCCTGGAGGAAGACCTTACTGGCGTTTAAACGCCAGTAAGAAGCATCTGGCTGGCGTTCAACGCCAGAATAGAGCATGGTTCTGGCGCTGAACGCCCAAAATGGGCAGCATCTAGGCGTTTGAACGCCAGAATTGGACCCTGGAGAAAAGCTGACGCTGAACGCCCAGAACAAGCATGGTTCTGGTGTTCAACGCCATAAATGGGCAACAAATGGGCGTTCAACGCCCAGAACAAGCACCAATCTGGCGCTGAAAGCCCAGAGTTGTGTGCAAGGGCATTTTGCATGCCTAATTTGGTGCAAGGTTGTAAATCCTTAAACACCTCAGGATCTATGGACCCCACAGGATTACCTCAGGATCTGTGGACCCCATAGGATCCCCACCTACCTCCACTCACTTCTTCTTACCCCTCTTTCACATAATCCCATAAACACTCTTCCCCAAAACTCTTCACCAATCACCTCAATCTCTCTTCCCTATAACCACTTCACCACTCACATCCATCCACTCTTCCCCATAAACCTACCTCATACACCCCACCTACCTTCAAAATTCAAAATCAATTTTCCACCCAAAATCCACCCTTATGGCCGAACCTTACCCCCCTCCCTTCCCTATATAAAGCCCTCCATTCTTCTTCATTTTCACACAACACAACCCTCTCTTCCCCTTCTTGGCCGAATACACCCCTCCCCCCTCTCCTCCATATTTTCTTCTTCTTCTTCATCTATTCTTTCTTCTCTTCCTCGAGGGCGAGCAATATTCTAAGTTTGGTGTGGTAAAAATATAAGCTTTTTGTTTTTCCATTACCATTGATGGTACCCAAGACCGGAGAATCCTCTAGAAAAGGGAAAGGGAAGACAAAAGCTTCCACCTTCGAGTCATGGGAGATGGAAAGATTCATCTCCAAAGCTCATCAAGACCACTTCTATGATGTTGTGGTCAAGAAGAAGGTGATCCCCGAGGTCCCTTTCAAGCTCAAGAAGAATGAGTATCCGGAGATCTGACATGAAATCCAAAGAAGAGGTTGGGAAGTTCTAACAAACCCCATCCAACAAGTCGGCATCCTAATGGTTCAAGAGTTCTATGCCAATGCATGGATCACTAGGAACCATGATCAAAGTAAGAACCCAAACCCAAAGAATTATATTACAATGGTTCGGGGGAAATACTTAGATTTTAGTCCGGAAAATGTGAGGTTGGCATTTAAGTTGCCTATGATGCAAGGAGATGCACGCCCCTACACTAGAAGGGTCAACTTTAATCAAAGGTTGGACCAAGTCCTTATGGACATATATGTGGAAGGAGCTCAATGGAAGATTGACTCCAAAGACAAGCCGGTTCAATTAAGAAGACTGGACCTCAAGCCTGTGGCTAGAGGATGGTTGGAATTCATCCAACGCTCCATCATCCCCACTAGCAACCGATCTGAAGTTACTGTGGATCGGGCCATCATGATTCATAGCATCATGATTGGAGAGGAAGTAGAAGTTCATGAAGTCATCTCCCTTGAACTCTACAAAATAGCTGAAAAGCCCTCTCCTGGGGCAAGGCTAGCTTTTCCTCATCTTATTTGCTATCTATGTTACTCAGCTGGAGCTTTCATAGAAGGAGACATTCCCATTAAGGAAGAGAAGCCCATCACTAAGAAAAGGATGGAGCAAGCAAGAGAGCCCATTCATGGATCTCAAGAGATGCATGAAGCTCATCACCGTGAGATCCCGGAGATGCCTCAAATGCATTTTCCTCCACAAAACTATTGGGAGCAAATCAACACCTCCCTAGAAGAATTAAGTTCCAACATGGGACAATTAAGGGTGGAACATCAAGAGCACTCCATCATCCTTCATGAAATAAGAGAATATCAAAAAGCAATGAGGGAAGAGCAACAAAGACAAGGAAGAGACATAGAAGAGCTCAAGGACATCATTGGTTCCTCAAGAAGGAAACGCCACCATCACTAAGGTGGATTCATTCCTTGTTCTTATTTTCTGTTTTTCGTTTTCTCTATGTTAAGTGCTTATCCATGTTTGTGTCTTTATTACATGATCATTAGTATTTAGTAACTTTGTCTTAAAGTTATGAATGTCCTATGAGTCCATCACCTCTCTTAAATGAAAACTGTTTTAATTCAAAAGAACAAGAAGTACATGAGTTTAGAATTTATCCTTGAACTTAGTTTAATTATATTGATGTGGTGACAATGCTTCTTGTTTTCTGAATGAATGCTTGAACAGTGCATATGTCTTTTGAAGTTGTTGTTTAAGAATGTTAAATATGTTGGCTCTTGAAAGAGTGATGATAAGGAGACATGTTTTTTGATAATCTGAAAAATCATAAAAATGACTCTTGAAGCAAGAAAAAGCAGCAAAGGACAAAGCTTGCAAAAAAAAAAAAATATAGGCGAAAAAAAAATAAAAAAAAAGCAAGCAGAAAAAGCCAAAAGCTCTTAAAACCAAGAGGCAAGAGCAAAAAGCCAATAACCCTTAAAACCAAAAGGCAAGGGTAAATAAAAAGGATCCCAAGGCTTTGAGCATCAATGGATAGGAGGGCCTAAAGGAATAAAATCCTGGCCTAAGCGGCTAAACCAAGCTATCCCTAACCATGTGCTTGTAGCGTGAAGGTGTCAAGTGAAAACTTGAGATTGAGCGGTTAAAGTCAAGGTCCAAAGCAAAAACAAAGTGTGCTTAAGAACCCTGGACACCTCTAATTGGGGACTTTAGCAAAGCTGAGTCACAATCTGAAAAGGTTCACCCAATTATGTGTCTGTGGCATTTATGTATCCGGTGGTAATACTGGAAAACAAAGTGCTTAGGGCCACGGCCAAGACTCATAAAATAGCTGTGTTCAAGAGTCATCATACTGAACTAGGAGAATCAATAACACTATCTGAACTCTGAGTTCCTATAGATGGCAATCATTCTGAACCTCAATGGATAAAGTGAGATGCCAAAACTATTCAAGAGGCAAAAAGCTACAAGTCCCGCTCATCTGATTGGAGCTATGTTTCATTGATAGTTTGGAATTTATAGTATATTCTCTTTTTTTATCCTATTTGATTTTCGGTTGCTTGGGGACAAGCAACAATTTAAGTTTGGTGTTGTGATGAGCGGATAATTTATACGCTTTTTGGCATTGTTTTTAGTATGTTTTTAGTAGAATCTAGTTACTTTTAGGGATGTTTTCATTAGTTTTTATGTTAAATTCACATTTCTGGACTTTACTATGAGTTTGTGTGTTTTTCTGTGATTTCAGGTATTTTCTGGCTGAAATTGAGGGACTTGAGCAAAAATCAGATTCAGAGGTTGAAGAAGGACTGCTGATGCTGTTGGATTCTGACCTTCCTGCACTCAAAGTGGATTTTCTGGAGCTACAAAACTCAAAATGGCGCCCTTCCAATTGCGTTGGAAAGTAGACATCCAGGGATTTCCAGCAATATATAATAGTCCATACTTTGGCCGAGTTTAGATGATGTAAAAGGGCGTTGAACGCCAGTTCTACACTGCTGTCTGGAGTTCAACGCCAGAAACACGTCACAAGCCAGAGTTGAATGCCAGAAATACGTTACAAACAGGCGTTCAACTCCAAGATTGACCTCTACACGTGTAACATTCAAGCTCAGCCCAAGCACACACCAAGTGGGCCTCGGAAGTGGATTTATACATCAATTACTTACTTCTGTAAATCCTAGTAACTAGTTTATTATAAATAGGACTTTTTACTATTGTATTAGACATCTTTGATCAGTTTTATGCTATCTTAGACTTTCATGGGGGCTGGCCATTCGGCCATGCCTGAACCATTATCACTTATGTATTTTCATACGGTAGAGTTTCTACACTCCATAGATTAAGGTGTGGAGCTCTGCTGTTCCTCAAAGATTAATGCAAAGTACTACTGTTTTTCTATTCAATTCAACTTATTCCGCTTCTAAGATATTTATTCGCACTTCAACCTGAATGTGATGAACGTGACAATCATCATCATTCCCTATGAACGCGTGCCTGACAACCACTTCCGTTCTACGTTAGATTGAATGAGTATCTCTTGGATCTCTTAATCAGAATCTTCGTGGTATAAGCTAGATTGATGGCGGCATTCATGAGAGTCCAGAAAGTCTAAACCTTGTTTGTGGTATTCCGAGTAGGACTCTGGGATTGAATGACTGTGACGAACTTCAAACTCGCGAGTGCTGGGCGTAGTGACAGACGCAAAAGGAGGGTGAATCCTATTCCAGTATGATCGAGAACCTCAGATGATTAGCCGTGCTATGACAGAGCATTTGGACCATTTTCACAAGAGGATGGGATGCAGCCATTGACAAGGGTGATGACTCCAGACGATTAGCCATGCAGTGACAGTGCATCGGACTATTTTCCAGAGAGGATAAAAAGTAGCCATTGACAACGGTGATGTCCTTACATAAAGCCAGCCATGGAAAGGAGTAAGACTGATTGGATGAAGACAGCAAGAAAGCAGAGGTTCAGAGGAATGAAAGCATCTCTATACACTTATCTGAAATTCTCACCAATGATATACATAAGTATTTCTATCCTTATTTTCTATTTATTATTAATATTCGAAAACTCCATAACTATTTGATATCCGCCTGACTGAGATTTACAAGGTGACCATAGCTTGCTTCAAGCCGACAATCTCCGTGGGATCGACCCTTACTCACGTAAGGTTTATTACTTGGACGACCCAGTGCACTTGCTGGTTAGTTGTATCGAAGTTGTGAATGAAAACGATTTATTAAGACGTGCGTACAGAGTTTTTGGCGCCGTTGCCTGAGATCACAATTTCTTGCACCAGAAGTCATGCTTATTGAGTGTTTTCTTTTCCCTCCAAAATGTAATTTTCTTTTTTCACTTTTGTAATTCTTTTATTTTACTAGGAGTAGTATAAATACCCCCAAAGAGTACTAAAGAAGGTGGTTAAGCAGTCAGTTTTAGATCCACTTTTACACTTCACCTTTGAGTACCTTTTGAGCTATGAGTAGCTAACTTCCCTCTCATTGAGAGAGGGAGCTCTGTTGTACTTGATGGATGAATGATAGTGAAATACTTCTTCTCTTCATCTTCTCTTTGATTTTTTAGAAGAAATTTCGTTCTTAATGCTTAGTGTTCAATTATCTTGGGAAAGAGATTGAATGCAATTGGGTTTCATGGGAACCTTGGGAAAGGAAACATGAAACCATGCTTGAAATCCCTTCTCACACTAGAGTAGAATTTGGGTTTTGGTGTTTGGATATGTGACATATTATCCTCCCTCTACTTGGACCTATGATGGTGTGTGGTATAATCAGGGACCAAGCATATCTCTCTTCATGAGCAATTAGACCGAGAAATTGGCTATTGATCAAGATCTGAGAGATTGAGTCACCAAGGGATTATGGCTCAATCAATCATGATTGCCAAGAGGTCAATGAGTTGCATGATTGAAGAGGATATAAGCTAGACTTGATCCAAAGAGACAATATCTCCCAATCTCAATGAATTTCCCCATTCTTATCTATCCATTTCTTTATAGCTTAATTTTACATTCAGCAATTCCCCATTCCCATTTACATTCAAGTCATTTATGATTCTGCACTTTACTTTCTGCCATTTATATTTCTGCACTTTATTGCTTTTCTTTATATTCTAGTTATTTACATTTATGTCATTTACAATTCTGCACTCTACAATCCTATTGATCCGCTTGACTAATTCATCAATTGATTAAAACTACTCGAATTTGCCGATCTCTGTGGATACGATCCCACTCCACTGTGGGTTATTACTTGACGATAATTTTGGTGTGCTTGCCAAAAGGACTAATTCACCAATTTTGAATGGCGTGTGAATTCCGGTCATCAAAGTGCGAATGAATATCTTAGAATAGAAACAAGCGTGATTGAATAGAAAACAGTAGTAATTGCATTAATCCATCGAGACACAGCAGAGCTCCTCACCCCCAACCATGGAGTTTAGAGACTCATGTCGTAGAAGATACAAAATTTAGATGTAAAAAATGTTATGAGGTACAAAATAAATCTCTAAAAGTAGTTTTTATACTCAACTAGTAACCTAGGTTTACAAAAAATGAGTAAGCTAAGATAGATAGTGCATAAATCTACTTTCTGGGGCCCACTTGGTTTGTGTTTGGGCTGAGCACTGAAGCTTTCACGTGCATAGGCTATTTCTGGCGTTGAACTCCAGCTTTTGTGCCAGTTTGGCCGTTTAACTCCAGCTTTTATGCCAGTTCTGGCGTTTAACGCCAGAAAAGGGTAAGGAGCTGGCGTTTAAATGCCAGTTTGCGCTACCAAATCTCGGGTCAAGTATGGACTATTAAATATTGCTGGAAAGCCCAGGATGTCTACTTTTCAACGCAATTGAGAGCGTACCAATTGGGCTTCTGTAGCTCCAAAAAATCCATTTCGAGTGCAGGAGGGTCAGAATCCAATAGCATCTGCAGTCCTTTTTCAGCCTCTGAATCAGATTTTTACTCAGGTCCCTCAATTTCAGCCAGAATTTACCTGAAATTACAGAAAAATACACAAACTCATAGTAAAGTCCAAAAATGTGATTTTTGAATAAAAACTAATAAAAATATAATAAAAAGTGACAAAAACATACTAAAAACTACCTAAAAACAATGCCAAAAAAGGGTATAAATTATCCGCTCATCAAAAGCCAACCTATTAAGTCTACTTCCCAAAACTTTAAGTACGTAACATTTACTCCTAAGCTTGAAGTACGTCAAATAGGTTTGATCACATCAACCTGTAAGTCCCAACCTACCTACTAATTAACTTAGTAGTGGGTTAGCGTCAATGGGTGTCAAATTGATTACCAAGGGTTCTCAAATCACCAAATTCATTATATCCAATAACTCAAATTTACCCAATTCCCTTAGCTTAGACCAAGAGTTGGTAAAACTACTCAAAAACTAAGGAGAACATTTCATCAAACACATAGAGTGCAATAGAAGCAAACATCATAAATTGCAAGAATAATAAAGTCTACAAACTACTAATTGCTAGAAATGTAATATCACAACTCAATTCATCAATAAAAGAAACATTAACATCAATTTGTATTGAATGTAAACCAAATCCAATATGAGTTCATCATCACAAAAGAGAGTAAAATGAGAAATTAACATCACAAATAAGAGAATCAAGATATAGAATTGAGAAATTATAAAAGAAACAAGGTGAGATCAAGGAATTAGACATGGATCTAAGACAATCTAACCTAATCCTAACCTAATTCTAGAGAGAAGAGGGAGCTTCTCTCTCTAAAAAACTAACTAAAGGCTCATGTTGGCTAAAACTAATTGCTCCCCCTCTGCTTGGACTTCAATTCTGCATGAAATACACTCAGACACAAGTTGGATTTGGGCCTGGGAAGCTCATAAATTGCCCCCAGCATTTTGCCTTCAAGTGGGCCACGTGAGAGTATTGGCGCGTGCGCACCATGTGCGCGTGCGCGTCCATTGGTGCATTTCCAATCTTTGTTTCTTCATGCATTCTTCCCTTTATATGCTTTTCTACTCATTTCTTCCATCCAATACTTGCCTTATAAACCTGAAATCACTTAACATACACATCAAGGCATCGAATGGAATTAAAGTGAATCAAAATCACCAATTTAGGGCCTAAAAAGCATATTTTTACACTTAAGCACAATTCAAGGGAGAATTACAAAACCATGCCATTTCATTGAATAAATGTTGGAAAAGGTGGTAAAATCCCCTAAAATAAGCACAAGATAAATCACAAAATCGGGGTTTATCAAATCTCCCTACACTTAAACTAAGCATGTCCTCATGCTAAAATCAAGAAAGAAGCAAAGGGTATTATCATTTACTCAATGCAAACTAACTAAATGCAATCTATCTATATTTAACCTATTCACATGAATGCAATGGCTTGGTCAAATTAATTCAATTTCCAAGAATACATATGCAAGCACAAGGGCTAAGGTATTAGCAATTAAAGCAAACCACAATTGGATTGAATCATTGAAAGAGTTCACAAACTTGCAAGAAAAGATGATCATGGGTGGAAACATGTAATTGAGCGATCGAACCCTCACCGGATGTGTATCCGCTCTAAGCACTCAAGTCTATGGGGTTGATTCACTCAATTCTCCCTTAATCATGCTTTCCAAGATTTGTTTTTCATCTAACAATCAACAATTATTTTATGCATGCATACAAATATCATGAGGACTTCCTATAGGTTGTAACGGGGCTAGGGTCAAGGTATGACGCATATGGTCAAGTGAGCTTAACATTTGAATCATTGATTAACTTAAACTTCCCACCTAACTGATGACAACCTAAACAATTCTAAACAAACCTAGCTATCCATTCTTCACATTTTCACACACTCATGTATTTTTTAGATTACCGCACATATGCATTGAATTTATGAAACCTTAAACCTTGGGACATTTTGTTCCCTTTTTGTTGTAAAATTTTTTTCTTTTTTTCTTTAAGATAAAATATATACAAGAACATCAATGCATATGGTTTACACATGATTAATACACGAGTATGTACCCAATTCCCAAGATTTTCAACACAAATACAAAAACACACTTTTATCTCTACCCAATATTCCGAACTTTCCCAAAATCAAGTAATGAACACTCTCACTAGCCTAAGCTAATCAAAGATCCAAACAAGGGACATTTATTATTTTTCACTTAGGCTTGTAATGTGCTACAATTAAGAACAAATGGGTTAAGCATAGGCTCAAATTTGGCTAACAATGGAAGATAAAAGGTAGGCTATTTGGGTAAGTGAGCTATTTGAACAATGGCCTCAATCATGTAAATGCATGTATACACAAAATAATGGACATAAAGAATTAAACAAATCAAAGATTACACTCATAGGAAGAGAATAATGCACACAAGAATGAAAATAAGTGGTCATATATGATGTAACAACACAATTAGGCTCAAATCTCACATGCTTGTGTTCTTTGCTCATAACATGATCGACAAGTGTATAAATTCAAGCAAGTTCTAAAAAAATTTTCAACCCATTGAGGTGGTGCCCTAAATATGAATTTCTAAGCTTATTCTAATGTAATGTTGTGATTTAGAAAATTTTAAAAATTTTCCCTAGTTTACCCCTTATTAAAAATTTTCCCTAGTTTACCCCTTTTTCAATCAAAACACAATTCTTATATAAAAAGGGTTAAATAGATTTTTAACAATCCCAAAACATTTTTCCAATCACAATCAAAGCCAAGATGTAGAACATATATATATATATATATATATATATATATATATAAAATAAAAGTGTGCAACTACCAAAATAAGGGTATCCACAATAGCAAATATGTACAGTAATCCCAAAATGATATAAAACATAAAGTGCAAAATAAAATAGAGTAGCAGAAAATAGAAATAGATGTTTGAAAGTTCACCACATAAATGTAAACACCGGTCACGAACGGTGACCTCCCCACACATTAGAGTCAAGCATCGTCCTCGATGCTACTGCTGAAGCTCGGGATGGGGATCAACAATCGCGCTGGGCTGTGGCTCAGGTACTGGCTGTGGGACTGGGATCAGCTATGGCTCTGGCTGTGGCTATGGAGTATCCTGCTGAACCTCAGTGGTAATCTGTGTCTCTGGAGGTACATCCTGATGAGTCGGCTCCTCAGCCAGCTCCTCCTCCCAATCCTGCTCGTCGAAAGCGAGAGAGTGTGGGAGCGGCGGTAGCTCGATGCCCTGTGATACAAACACCTGGTCGATGTGGTCGAGACGTCGCATGACACGACACTTGAGGCACTCCATGAAGCGAAGCAGGTGCTGCACCAACAGGTAAGTAGGCTCAGGTGCTGGTGGTGGTGGTAAGGATGCTGCGGCTGCTCAAGTAAAGGGGGGTCCTGCTGCTGCTGCTGATGACGAGGGCTGAGCTGCCTCCTCCACTGCTCTGGCTCAGGAACAGCGTTTGGGTGGGGGCTTCTCGTGCACGCACCCACCCATGGAATGGTAACCTTCTTGTCGTCGTCATCTAGCAGTGGTGGTGTCACGTCATCATCCTCCCACAGAACATCAGCCATCTCGATCATGCTGGTGACCAGAGTAGGCAATGGAAAGAGGCCATGGATATGCGCGCACCACATACTCTGCCTGATCAGCCAGGGGAAGTTCATCTCCTTCCCCTCCATCACACACCCAATCAGAACTACCATATCCATCAAAATCTCTGAGAAGTGAGTGGTGGGAAAGACATAGTGGGCGAAGATATGCTGCCAGATCCTAGCCTCCCTCGACAGATATATGAAATGCATCCCCTTGGGTTTTTGTTCCCAGAATTCATCACCCAGGGGGTGTCAGGTGTAGCAATCATGCGCTTAAGTGCCTCATAATCAAGTGTCATGCAGTGGATGGCTATCTCTGCCTGCTTATAAGCGCAGGTGTCATCAGGACGATGGTGGCAAAGCAGTGCATCCCCAATAGCAGCCTCAGTGATCATAATCTCTCTACCCCACAGCTGAACTGAATCAAGAGTGGCTCGAAAGAAGTTGCAATAAAATTCTCTCACCGATGAAGTGTTCACCCTCCCCAAATCTCTATCAACAAAGTCCAATCCTAACTCCAGAATGCGGGTGTTAATGGCACGCCTCACATCATTAGGAAGGAGCAGTTTCTTCTCAATGTTTAGATTCTTCTTCCGAAAGTCGGAGAAGTGGAGCTCACAGTAGTGGTTTGGGAATTTGATTGGGTCAGTGGGTGGCAGCAGCTGATTTTCCTTATCCTCTTCATTCAGGGGATTCTTAGCATAGTTTGCATAAGGTGAAGGGGTAGAGGTCTTAGAGCGCTTTCTCTTTTTTGAAGTAGTGGCTATAGCCTTTCCTTTATCTGACATCCTGAAAAATAGAGATGATACAATATAAGCAGATAGCCAAACAGATATAAAGCACTCAAAGCAAAGCATATTCATGAAGTGAAAATAGAAAAGAGATTTCTTGGAATGCAAGTAATAGAATTCAGAATTCAAATCAGACTTCAAACCAGGAATTCAAACCACATTTGCACATTACTTGTTTACTAACCCTAGGAAACACCATATCCAAAAGAATGATCAGAAGAGTTAAGTTGAAAACCAAAAGAAGTTAGTTGGTTAAACAAGTTAGAGTTAAGAATCAGTTTGGAAATCAGTGATATGGTGGTTACCGGCTCAATTCAAAAGGGGAATGTACAAAGTAGGAATGTAAGCACATTTACAATCATGAAATGCATCAATCAAGTCATCAGTCAATGCAAAGATCACTATAGTTAAATGAATTTGTGTTGGTGAAGTCAAATCATTAAAGAATGAATCAATCAAGAAGTATTCAATACCAAATAAAATGATGCATAAAAGTTACAAGTTGAGAAAAGAGTGGAAAACCTTATGGTCTATGTGGCTTAATATAATTTATGCATGAATAAAGTGAAGAAATTCAGCCACATAGATTAAAAATTTTCAAACTTGTGTGTTTATGCAAAAGAGGCATGAAATCTTAAAAGAGTTACAAGTGATGGCCAGTCTGAAAATTCATTCAAACAATTCAATGCCTATAAGCAAATCACCATGAATAACAAGCAAAGAATATGATAAGTATGACCAAAACTTGTTCTTGACGAATTTCCAAACCATTTAGCTAACAAGGTTCTATTGACACAGAAATTGTCAAATAGAAGTTTGTTGCATCAATCAAAACATTGTTATTTCACATAACATGGTTAGGAAAAATCCGGCAGCATTTCAGCAGCAAATTGGCTATTTCCCAAATTCAAAGAAGCAAGTCTAATCCATATGAATTCATTGAATATCAAAGACACAAAGATTATGTATGAGTTCATATGAATTGAACAAATGAGCCAATATTTCAGCAGCAGTTCATCAGAAAACAATTTAAACTAGACGAGCATGCTATAAAAGCCTTATTTCCTTACACAATGTACAGAGAAATTGTCTTCAGCACAGCACCAGAACAGCATCAAGAACAAAGTAAAATAGGAATTCAGCAATAACAAGGGTCTTGAAATAAGAATATAATGGAAAATTGAAGTGGAGCAGTCAACAATTCAATTAAAATTCGAGAAAAACAGAATCACCCCAGCAACAATGAACCATTCAATAAGCAAGTAATCTGAATTCCAACACTTCAAGCACAAAGCAGCATTAAAACAGTATGCAGCAGCATTAGGCAAGCCAAACATACAGCACAAGTAAAGCAATGAAACAGAGCAATTACACACAACATCAAAAATTCAAACAAATCTAAATCCACTACTCAGTCTAGATTCGCTAACCACCTAATTACACTAAACTAACTAAAATAATCTAACTAAACTAAATTGACAAAAATTCACTAACTAACTGAAGTAAAGAAATGGAATAAAACAGGGGAGAAGGGTGTGGACCTAGAATGCAGAAGCAGGGAGTGAGAGAAATTGGGAAAGGAAAGGGGCGAAGCACTGAGGTGGAGATGCTTCCCAGGAGCGGTGGCGGCGTAGCGGAGCTCGCGGCGGTGCGCAATGGCTGGCTGCGAAGACGTTGTGAGAGAGAACAGAGAAGAGAGGGTTGAGTGAAAGAGAGAGAGAGTGAAGAAGAGGGGGGCATGCAGCAACGGCGGCGGTGGTGTTGCGCCGGGATGCTCTCCGGAGGATGGCTGGTGGTTGCAGGGGTGGTGGTTGGCAATGGAGGGAGAGGGAGAAATGGAATGTTGGAGGTAAGGGTTGATGCGTGAATGCGCTGGAGTTTCGTGTCCCTGGTTAAATGGGATTCTTAAATCCACAGGTGCGCGCACCGTGTGTGACCGCGTGGGTGGAGGCAATTAAGGATTGGCGCGGAAGCACCATATGCGCTTGCGCGTAGATGGGAAAATTGGCGATGGGCTTGGACGCATACAGTGTGCGTCCGCGCGGGTGATGCTAAAATGCATCGACGCACGCGCTTGCTATGCGCGTTTGCGTGGATGGCTTGAGCTTATGAAATGGGCGCGGAGGCGGCAGGTGCGCCAACGCGTGGGTGAAGAAGCACGAAGGGGTGCGGACGCGTACAGCGTGCGTCCGCGTGGGTCGAGATATAGAGTTGGCCCAAAAGTGGCACAAATCTCTGGTCCTTGGCCCAGAAGCTAAAATGCGCAACCGACGCGCGGGCGCACTATGCGCTTCCGCGTGGCTTGGCTTCCCTCTTTTTGATGAATGGACTTTTGTGTGGTTTAGAATTTCACAAATGAAGTCTCGTTGCAAGTATAGTTTCTAAACCAACAATAATCCTTTTATACAAAAATTTGTTTGTCACAAGTACAAACCCCTAAAATCCATAAACCGAAGTATTTAAACCTCGGGTCGTTCTCCCTAGGAATTACAATGAAGTGTCTTGTTATTGGTTGAGGTATTTTAGGGTTTTTGGATAAGAAACGTGAAAAGTAAATGGAAATAAAATTCAAATAACAAAAAGGTCTTGGCAAGGTTTGGTGGTCAAGGATCTCTATCCTAATCACTAACCACAACATGAGAATTGGCAAGGATCAACCCCATTAAGTCATCCTCTAACTAATAAAGGAGAGTTAAATGAGCTATGTCAATCCAAGTCCATAAGTCCTAGTTCTCCACCAAATCAATTAGTGAGATCTAGAGTTAATGGCTCCCAATCGTCAATCACTTGGATTTTAGTAACTCAAGAGTTCCTAAGTTACCTTCCCAAGCCAAGAGCACTAAAATTCTACTCTAAAATCCAACCAAGCATTTTATCAAACACTTGGAATGCATAAAAGAAAAGCCTAGTAAATTGATAATAAGAATAGAATCTAGCAACAATTGAATGTAGGAAATTGACAACAACAATCAAAGAAAACAAGATCTACATGAATTACCTCAAATTGCATTAAAAGAAAATAGAATGATCAAGAGTAGATCTACAAACAAAATAGAAGAAAGTAATAACAACAACGGAAGAATAATGAATGTAACAACAAGGAATTAAGAAGAAGAGGTAGAAGAGAGCATGAATTAAAACCTAGATCTAAGAACTAAACCTAATTCTAAGCCTAATTCTAGAGAGAAGTGAGAGCTTCTCTCTGTAAAACTAAAACTAAAACTAGCCTAATGTGTGTGTTATGATAGATGATCTCCTCTCCCTTCAATCCTTGGTCCTTTTGAGTGTTTTGGCACCAAAGTTGGCTTGAATTGGGCCCCATAGGCCTTGAGAATTCACTGGCCATGTTTTTATTAAAAATTATATATCAGCACCGACGCGTACGCACATTACACGCATACGCGTCCATGGACGACTTCGCAAGGTGTGCATAAGCGTCTGGTGCGCGCGCGCGTCCATGGCCGAGTTCAACTTTTTGGCTTTTCATGATCTTCTCCACTTGCATGCTTCCTTCCTTGCTCCCTTGATTCATTTCTAGCCCTTTTTCAACCTGAGATTACTAACAAACACATCAAGGCATCTTATGGAATCAAGGAGAAGTTAAAGTTATCTAATCAAAGACCAAAAAGTATGCTTTTTACACTTAGGTACAAATAAGGGAGAGATCACAAAATCATGCTAAATCATTGGCTAAATGTGAGAAATGTAACGACCCAATTTTCAGTATGCCTAGGACATACCAGAAACTGAGTGCTACCAATTTGTCATCCTAATTATTATCTATTATTTATTATATGAGCCTGATTCGTTGTTAAAAGCATAGTTAGTTAGCGAGGTACTTTTTTTTTTTTGGAAAACGTTTGAATTAATAAACAGAATCATTTATAATCAATTCACAAATAATAACAGATAAAATAATTATAAACAACCACACATAAATACATCTCAAGTAGCTAGCAACATTCGGTGATCCAGCCTTTATTAGAATATAGACTGTTAGTTAGAACACCCCTAGATATAGCTAGATAATAACTATATACATATACATACATACAACATCCCAGGTCCTGACCTGTTCAAGAGGTCCCTAACCTGGCACCTAGGCTAGCCTAGACTCTATACTCGCCTAGTCCCTCTAAACTACTAAAGCGAGGGAAAGTGCGTTCTAAGTCTTCAAAACTCAAGTCAGGTGGAATGTCACCAAAAGATGGAACATCATCTACTGTTCCTCTGCACGATCAGACGTTGCCATATGACGTCTCTCTGGTACCTCATTAGGTAGCGACACAACATGAGTCACGTACACAGGATTTAGGCTAAAGTGCGCATACGAACGGGGTGCAGACATTGGCTGCTCTCATAGTATATACATATAAACAGATAAAGAGATTCACCCTAGATTCAGAAGACTACCTAGAGCGGAATCCTCTTTGCGAAACGGTCATCAGTAGATTACGGAAGGGTACTCCTGCTTCCATCTGAAGGGGGAAGGGAGAGAGAAGGGGTAAGAACTGGGGAGTTCTTAGTAGGGCCGGGATTATTAGTTAAGTTCATTAATTTGTGTCGCTTAGCAGATATATAGCAGAATACCGAGAAGTAGTGAACAGAAGATACAGATAAATAGAGAAAATAGAGAAAACAGAAAGCAAAACACAAACAAAAGAATACAAGAAAACAAAACACAAACATTGTGAATAGAATACAAACAAAGAAAGCATACATTCATTCAACAATCATAAAAGAGGAAATGCACAACCAAGTATGATGCATGTCTGTCCTATGCAGGCCATGAGCTCACGTGTCGGTTTACACCCTGCAGCCCGACATTACACAGGAACTAGTCCTAGATATGGCTTATTCTCTGTAGGTGAACTTCGGCCTACAGAAATAGCACTCCCATAAGTGAACTTCGGCTTACAGAAAAAGTTTAATTACAGCACAACAACTTTCTGTAGGTGAACTTTAGCCTACAGAAATGACACCTCTGTAAGTGAACTTCGGCTTACAGGAATCACAACTCTCTGTAGGTGAACTTCGGCCTACAGGAGCAACACCCTGAGATACACAATTGATATTCACTGTAGGTGAACTTCGGCCTACAGGAATAACAACTCACTGTAGGAGAACTTGGGCCTACAGGATCTCTAGGGCCAACAGAAAAGCAGCAGATGAATATACAAATATCTCTGGAGTTGCCTTAACGCAACAAATGACCTTTCAACAGGCCCTCTGCTTGTTCACTATTCTCTTTATCATATTACTTTTTTCACTTTGTCTTTTTACACTGCTCTGATTACTCTGTTCTCTGTATCTTTTTACTTTTTTCTGATTACTCTTTCCTCTCTATCTATATTACTCTTTTTCTCTTTATCTCTTTACTTTACTCTGGTTTCCCTGTTCTCTGTGTTTCTCTACTCTGCTCTGATTTCTCTGTTTAACGTATGTATTTAAAGCTTATGTAAATTTCGGTATGAATAGTTAGTCTGTCCCAAGTATAGGTTCATTAAGTCTATACTGAAACAGTTTAACTTTTCCTATAATACCTAACCCTAGTCGCAACTCAAGGACTAACTGTGTTGCCCTAGTTCATTCACTAATCTCTGTCTGTTTTTGTCATTAAAACTTTACAGACTTTTTCTTCGACTTTTATCTTTTCTTCAACTTTTTATCTCTCTTTTATCTTTGCCTCACTAACATGTTATTACCACTCCCTAAGTGTTTTATGAAGGTAATTATGAGATTCTGCACTTAAAGTTGTCTTTCTAAAACTTTTACAGAAAACTGCCTTTTTTGTATTATTTTAATATTTTTATTAAAATATTATTTTTAATTAAATATTATTATTTAATATTTTATTATTATTTATTATTTTATTATTAAATTTTTGAAAATTACCTTGCCTTGACCTTTTAACCTTTAAAATTAACTTTTTACCACCCGTAACTTTTAATATTTCTACTTTAACCACCCTAACATTCAGAAATTACCAAATAACCCCCCCAAACACCAAATTAATTACTTCCTTGCCCTTTTATGAATCAAAAAGGTGTTCTTCATTGTTCTTCACCACACTCAAAGTGTTCTTCGTGTTCTTCATAAATTCTTCAGATTCTTTCTCTGTTTTTACCCTTTTTCAGTCTTTTCAGCAACCGATTTTTACCAAAATTCATAATAAATTAGCAGCCACTAAAACCCCATCTTTTCTACATAATTTTAACACAAATTGAACCCCAATTTAGGGCCTAGGGTTTTGTTTACCAGCTGCTCCAAGAACATGAACTTAAAGCTTGAATTTCATCAAATTTCATCAAAATTTCACCAAATTTTCACCAAGAATCAATCATATATGCAACCAATTTTTAGCACAGCCAAATTATACAACATTCACAAAACTCAAACACAAATAATCAAGATTAATTTCGTGACACCCTACCTTGATTTGCTGCTCCAAATCCGGTTACTCTTTGAAGTGTTCTTAAAGCACTTTTTCCTCCTAAAACACATCAAGAACAACTTTAAATCCACAAACTCTCAAATGACCAAATCTCCCTCATCACGTTAGAAAGAGATATATCACCTTAGACTTTCTGGAAATTAATGTTTCTTGGCCCTCAAGTCAAGTTAAGCATGATTCCTAAGGAAGAACATTAAGAAAACACATGTTTTGCATGGTTTTCCTTGAAAACCAAATTGCATGGTTTTGCATGGTTATGTAGAGGAATAAGAGAGGATCATTTTGGTGAAATCAGAGTTTTGATTTGAGTTTTGGTTCAGAAGAAATCAAGCTTTGAAGATTAAGTGTTCATGAAGTTTTCTCTCTTTTCTCTCCTTTCAATTTCAGCCAAAGGGAGTAAATGACCAGCCTTGGATTGTCTTGGGGGTGTAAGGTGAGTTGTGATTGGTTGGCTTGGAGCTGGATTAAAATAATATTAAAATATCTCTGGTGTATAACTACTAAAACTAGGTGTATCGGAACACTCGTAAAAACATCTCTAAAAATTATTTTCTGAGCTACTAGCATAAATGACACTAATAACATATTTATTATGAGAATAGAACATGTATGATGAGGCCTTAGCATTGCTAAATTCATCAAAGAGTGCTGGTGCTAAGCTACAACAGTAAACCGTAAACCCGATTAAATCGATTTTCTGTTTTTAACAAAAACAAACCAGGTAACCTTATAATATCATTCAAGCATGTTCTAATACTACTATAATGATAATATTATAATATTATATCTCTTTTCTCATGAATCGAGTCCGGTTCATCAAACAGACGCTATTTACGAAAATCAGAATCAAAACTGCCAACCGATACGGTTCAAAAACTAGGTTCTTCTCGATTGCATTATCGAGCTTGCCTCAGAGGAGGTTCTAGATTAAGGATGACATAATGATAATGAGGATTGAGATGCTTGATGATATAACAGAGGTGTTCCCTTTACTGATCTTCCGGAGAAATCCGTACTTTCAGAAAAGATCTCATGTACTCGAAAATCAGGGTTGTTACAAGAAAAGGTTAGCAAAATACTCTAAATCCAACACAAGATAAACCCTGAAAATGGGGTTTATCAACCTCCCCACACTTAAACCTTAGCATGTCCTCATGCTAAATTAAAAAGGAAATAAGGGGTATGATCTTTATTTAATGCAACTAAACTACATGAATCCTATCTAAATGCAACTACCTAGGGTGAATCCAAATGCTTAGTCAAAATAATTCAACTTCTAAGAGAATATATATGAGCATAAAAGCTAGAGTAATAGGGATCAAGTCCAAACCACAATTGCATTAAAATATCAAAAGAATTTCAAACTTGCAAGAATATATATAATAGGGGTGAATACATGTAATTGAGCTATTAAACCCTCACCGGATATGTTTGCACTCTCTTTGCTTGGTGTTTAGGGGTTGATCCACTCAATCCTCCCCTAATCATACTTTTCCAAAAATTTTTCTTCATCTAACAATCAACAATTATTCAATGTATGCATTCATTCATCATGAGGTCTTTCTCATGGGTTGTAATGTGGTTAGGGTCAAGGTAGGATCATATATGGATAAGTGGACTAGAATTTGAATCTTTGATTAGTCTAAACCTTCCCACCTAACCAATATAATGACCTATACAATTAAGTACCACCCTAACTACCCATCCTTCACTTTTTACATACTCATGCATTTTCTTTTGATTTTCCCAACACTTATGCATTGACTCTTATTGGCCTTTACTTTGGGGCATTTTGTCCCCTTTTTATTTCTTTCTTTTTCTTTGTTTCTTTCTTTTTGTTTCTTTTTCTATTTCTTTTATTTTTCTCATTTTTTTCTTTCAAACTACATACAAGAACATCAATGCATAAGGTCTATACATTTAATCAATACATGAGTATGCACCCAATTTTTCAAATACAAATACAAAATACTCTTTTATCCCAACCAATGTTCCTGATCTCCCCAAACTTGAATATAAGACACTCTCACTAGCCTAAGCTAATCAAAGATCCAAACAAGGGTCTTTATTGTTTTTCGCTTTAGTCTTGTAATGTGCTAAAATAAGAACAATTGGGTTAAGTATAGGCTCAAAATTGGTTACAAATGGGGGGGTAGAAGCTAGGCTATTTAGGTAAGTGAGCTAATTGAAATGATGGCCTCAATCATATAAATGCATGAATACAAGGAATAAATGGACATATAGAATCAAGCAAACCAAGGATCACAATCATAGGAAGAGACAATCACACACAAGAATGGAAAATAAGTGGTTATAAAATGTAACCACATCAATAGGCTCAAATCTCACATGCTTGTGTTGTTAGCTCAATGCATGCTTCACAAAGTATGAATTCAAGCGAGTTACAAAAATTTTCAATCAATGGGTTGTGCTCTATAGATGGATTCTTTTAAAAATTTTATCATTTTGACTAAGCTTATTAATGCAATGTTGTGATTGAAAATTTCCAAAAAAATTCCTTAGTTTACCCTTTTCTTTTTCAATCAAAACAAGTTTCATATGAAAAAGGGTTAACTAGGTCTTAACAATTCCGAAACAATTTCTAATCACAACCACAAGCTAAGAGAATAACTATATAAAGAAAAACCCAACTAAAGTATAAAATCCAACATCCACAATTTCTACATCCAAAATGAGAGAGTATGCAGCATAGAAGTATCCAAAATATCTAAAACAACCAATATATACAATAATGTGCAAAATAAGATAACTAGGAAAATAGCCGAAGTGTTCACCGATCTACCAACGGTGCCAACGGCAACCTCCCCACACTTAAGATCAAGCATTGTCCCTGATGCTAATCCTCAGGCTCAGGGAGAGGTACACCGGTTGGCTCTAGCTCTGGCTCTGGCTGGGGCTGGGGCTGAGGTGTCTCCTGAGATGCCTGGGTCTGTGGTGGTGCCTCCACGTGAACCTGCTCCTCCTCATGAGTATCCTCATCATGTAAATCCTCATGCTCCTCCTCATGGGTCTCCTCATCTGAACCAGAGGACTCTGGAAGAGGGGGCAGCTCAAGACCCTGGGCCACAAACATCTGGTCAATCCGGTCCAAGCGACGTAGGAGTTGGCGCTTGATGCGCTCCATGAACCGGAAAAGATGCTGAACCAGTAAGTAAGTCGGCTGAGGTGCTGGTGGTGGTGGTAAAGGAAGTGCTGCTGCTGCTGCTGATGTAGATGCTCCTGCTGGGGCTGATGATGAAGAGGGTCTAGTTCCCTCTTCTGCTGCTCTAGCCCGAGATTGGCACTGGGAATGAGGCTTTTCGTTTACCCAGGACCCCCATGGAATGATCACCGGTTCCTTCTCAGGGAGCGGTGGGGTGGTGACACGTCCTCCGGTAGCCACTGGACACCAGCCCGCTGAATCATCTGTGTGACAAGGACGGGAAATGGAAAGGTACCACTGATGTGGGTCTGCCACATAAACTGCCTGATCAGCCGGGGGAAATAGACCACCTTCTCCTCTAGCACACAGCTGATCAAGATCAACATAGCCACATGGATCTCTGAGAAGTGGGTAGTCGGCATGAGGTACTGGGCGAAAATCTGTTGCCATGTCTTGGCCTCCTTGCTCAGATAGATAAAGCGTATCCCTTGGGTGCCTTGTTTTCTGCATCCATGACACAGGGAACCTCCGGGGTAGCTACCACTGCCCTCAACGCATCAAAATTGAAGGTGATGCAGTGGAGCTCCACCTCGGCCTGCTCGAAGGCATTAGTATCACTTGCGTTGGGCCTACAAGTAAGGGCGTCCTCAATGTCCTGCTCAGTGATGGGCACCTGAATACCTCTAACCAGAACCAAGTCAAGAGTGTGGCAGAAGAAGTTGCAATAGAATTCTTTCACCCAGGACCGGTTCACCCGGCTGAGCTCTCGATCCACAAAGTCTAAACCCATCCTCTCAATGCGGTTATTAATTATTTGCCTCAAATCGGATGGAAGGGCCAACTTCTTTTCAATGTTCAAGTTCTTTGTGTTGTAGCTCAGGAATCGAAGTTCACAGTAGAGATTCGGGAACTTGACTAAATCCTGAGCAGGTAAGGATTGATTTGCCCTCTCCTCATCATCAATAGGATTTTTAGAATAATCCACATAGGGAGAGAAAGTGGAATCTGGGGCCCTTTTCCTCTTTTTGGAGGTGGCCTTGCCTTTCCCTTTAGCCGACATCCTGGAAAACAGTATAGAATAGAATATAAGCAATTAAACAAGTAGCAGGAAGCAAGGGAGAGCATGTTCAGGATGTAAGATGAATGACAAGTAATCATGATGTGATCCAAAATTGTAAACTTGGAATGCAAGTAAGCACAGAAGACACATCCATAACCAAGAATCAAACATGTCAAGCAATGTAACACAATGCTCATGTATTAGGCACATTCATCATCATAACTCAAAAGAATGGTTAAAGAGTTAAGTGAAATGAGAGATGAATTCAGTAGGTTAAACAAGTTAGTGAGTTAAAAGCGAGATTGATAGTTAGTGGTATGATGGAGAATGGCCTAATTAAAAGAGAATCACAAAATGTGTACAACAATCATGCTCACACTCATGAGGGAAGTGGAGTCATTGATGATGAAATATTAAATTGCAAAAGAGGCAATTAAGTGAAAATGAGTCATCAGTCAATTCTTTGGCCATTGGGTTTACAATAATTGATGTTGCAAGTCTGAAATGCATATTGTGTAACACAAATCAAGATAAAAACGAATTTGAGTGAAAACGAGTTACACAAGTAGAATTCACCAATTGTTGCCAATGCATGAACCATTTGCAACAAAATCGCAAGTTAGATCGAATGAGGAGTAAAGCACAAGATAAAGGCATTCGACTATCTTAAAAAGTGTAAACATGGAATGGTTCAAAGGAAGTCACAGGAAATGTAGGAAATACGGAAAAACCGACCCAAGGGTACCTAAGAATTGAACTTGGTGTAACTGGTGAAAACGTAATTCCAAAGCCAACAAGTTCAATTGTAGGTGATATGTTTAAAAACAAAGCAATTTCTAGAAAATTAGGTAGCATTCCGGCAGCAATTCGGATGTTCCCGGATAGGCAAAAACGCAGGATAGGCATATGAATCCAAAAAACATGAAGCATAGCCAAATAGTAGCAAAAAGCAATATTCATGATGACCAGTGAAATGCACAAAACCAAGCAGCAGCAACAGAATCACAGAATGAGAAATGTAGCAGGAAGCAGAGTATGAAGGATGCATCATATAAAAACATGATCAATACCACTCAGCAATCAATCAACATGAGCTCAATTAGGTAAACAAATACGGCGCAATTATAAGGCCTAGAATCCTCTGTCCAGAACCTAACTACCTAACAGCAGATATCTCTATCTATCTTATCATGCAAAAATTAAATTCTAACTACTGAAAGTAAATAGCAAAATCAGTAAAAGCATAATAGAAAACAGGGCGATGGTGCAGGTTACGGAAACTTGGAAGAAGGGGTGCTGGGCAAAAATGAAGTGATGCTAGAGGAAGGAAATGGTTGGAGGAGCGCTGCTTGAGACGGAGGTGGTGCAGAGACTCGCGGCGGAGGGGGTCGCCGACGGTGAGTGGGTTGCGATAATGAGAGAGGGGAGTGAGAGAAGAGGGAGGAGTGAGAAGGAAAGAGAGAACGGGGAGGAGAGAGAGAGAGAGGAGCGACAACGGCGGCGGGGCCAGCGCGATGGTCGGAGGCGCAACGGAGATGAAGAATGGGGTAGGAGAGGGAGTCTGGAGAAGAGGGGGTTTGAAGGGTGCGTCTGCGCGAGTGTTCATCGCGCCCTAGGGTTATCCCTATTTTGGAATCGACGCAGGCGCGCACAGCGCGCATCCGCGTGCATTGATGAATTTAGGGATGGATGCGGAAGCGTCTAGTGCACTTACGCGTGACTGAGAGAATGAGTAAGGACGTGCACGTATACTGTATGCATCCATTATAAAACCACTTTTGCGCGTGCGCACCTTGTACGCTTGCGCGTCCATTGGTGCATTCCCAATCTTTGTTTCTTCATGCATTCTCCCCTTTGTATGCTTTTCTACTCATTTCTTCCATCCAATACTTGCCTTATAAACCTGAAATCACTCAAGATACACATCAAGGTATTGAATGGAATTAAAGTGAATCAAAATCACCAATTTAGGGCCTAAAAAGCATGTTTTTGCACTTAAGCACAATTCAAGGGAGAATTACAAAACCATGCCATTTTATTGAATAAATGTTGGAAAAGGTGGTAAAATCCCCTAAAATAAGCACAAGATAAATTACGAAATCGGGGTTTATCAGTCCGTCACGCGTACGTGTGGTGCACGAATTCTAATCACACTTTTCACAACTCGTACCACTAACCAGCAAGTGCATTGGGTCGTCCAAGTAATACCTTACGTGAGTAAGGGTCGAATTCTACGGAGATTGTTGGTTTGAAGCAATCTATGGTTATTTTGTAATTCTTAGTCAGGATATCAATTATGATTATCAGGTTGAATTGTGAAAAATAAAAGAGCATGAAATAATTACTTGTTATGCAGTAATGGAGAATATGTTGGAGTTTTGGAGATGCTTTGTCTTCTGAATCTCTGCTTTCCCCCTGTCTTCTTCTTCACGCACGCAAGGTTCCTCCTATGGCAAGCTGTGTGTTGGTGGATCACCGTTGTCAATGGCTACCATCCGTCCTCTCAGTGAAAATGGTCCAAGTGCGTTGTCACCGCACGGCTAATCATCTGTCGGTTCTCACTCATGCTGGAATAGGATCCATTGATCCTTTTGCGTCTGTCACTACGCCCAACCCTTATGAGTTTGAAGCTCGTCACAGTCATTCAATCCCTGAATCCTACTCAGAATACCACAGACAAGGTTTAGACTTTCCAGATTCTCAAGAATGCTGCCAATGGATTCTAGCTTATACCACGAAGACTCTGATTAAGGAATCCAAGAGATACTCATTCAATCTAATATAGAACGGAGGTGGTTGTCAGGCATGCATTCATAGGTTGAGAATAGTGATGAGTGTTACGGATCATCACATTCATCATATTGAAGTGCGAATGAACATCTTAGATAGAAACAAGCGTGTTTGAATGGAAAACAGAAATAAATGCATTAATTCATCGAGACACAGCAGAGCTCCTCACCCCCAACAATCGAGTTTAGAGACTCATGCCGTCGAAGAGTACAAAGTTCAGATCTAAAATGTCATGAGGTGCAAAATAAATCTCTAAAAGTTGTTTAAATACTAAACTAGTAACCTAGGTTTACAGAAAATGAATAAACTAAGATAATTGGTGCAGAAATCCACTTCTGGGGCCCACTTGGTGTGTGCTGGGGTTGAGACTTATGCTTCTCACGTGCCTAGGCTGTTTTTGGAGTTGAACGCCAGGTTGTAACCTGTTTCTGGCGTTCAACTCCAATTTGTAACCTGTTTCTGGAGTTTGACGCCAGACTACAACATGGAACTGGCGTTGAACGCCAATTTATGTCATCTAGCCTTAGGCAAAGTATAGACTATTATATATTGCTGGAAAGCTCTGGATGTCTACTTTCCAACGCAATTGAGAGCACGCCATTTGGACTCTTGTAGCTCCAGAAAATCTATTCCGAGTGTAGGGAGATCAGAATCCAACAGCATCTGCAGTCCTTTTTCAGCCTGAATCAGATTTTTGCTCAGCTCCCTCAATTTCAGCCAGAAAATACCTGAAATTACAAAAAAATACACAAACTCATAATAAAATCCAGAAATATGATTTTTATTTAAAAAATAATAAAAATATAATAAAAACTAACTAAATCATACTAAAAACATACTAAAAACAATGCCAAAAAGCGTATAAATTATCTGCTCATCACAACATCAAACTTAAATTGTTGCTTGTCCCCAAGCAACTAAAAATCAAATAGGATAAAAAGAAGAGAATATACAATGAATTCCAAAAACATCTATGAAGATTAGTATTAATTAGATGAGCGGGGCTATTAGCTTTTTGCTTCTAAACAGTTTTGGCATCTCACTTCATCCTTTGAAGTTCAGATAGTGTTATTGACTTTCCTAGTTTAGTATGTTGATTCCTGAACACAGCTACTTTATGAGTCTTGGCAGTGGCCCTAAGCACTTTGTTTTCCAGTATTACCACCGGATACATAAATGCCACAAACACATGACTGGGTGAACCTTTTCAGATTGTGACTCAGCTTTGCTAGAGTCCCCAATTAGAGGTGTCCAGGGTTCTTAAGCACACTCTTCTTTTTGCTTTGGATCTCGACTTTAACCGCTCAGTCTCAAGTTTTCTCTTGACACCTTCACGCCACAAGCACATGGTTAGGGACAGCTTGGTTTAGCCGCTTAGGCCAGGATTTTATTCCTTTAGGCCCTCCTATCTACTGATGCTCAAAGCCTTGGATCCCTTTTATTACCCTTGCCTTTTGGTTTTAAGGGCTATTGGCTTTTTCTGCTTACTTTTTCTTTATTTTTCTTTTTCTTTCATTTTTGCTATTTTTTTCTGTAAGCTTTTGTATTCACTGCTTTTTCTTGCTTCAAGAATCATTTTTATGATTTTTCAGATTATCAAATAACATTTCTTCTTTTCCATCATTCTTCAAGAGCCAACAATTTTAACATTCATGAATCAACAATATCAAAAATATGCACTTTTCAAGCGTTCATTCAGAAAGACAGAAGTATTGCCACCAAATCAAAATAATTAAACTGTTTTAAAATTCGAAAATCATGCACTTCTTTTTATTTTTCAATTAAAAACATTTTTCATTTAAGAAAGGTGATGGATTCATATTCATAACTTTAAGGCATAGACACTTAGACACTAATGATCATGTAACAAGACACAAACATAAACATAAAGCACAGTAAATGAAAAACAGAAAAATAAGAACAAGGAGATTAAGGAATGAGTCCACCTTAGTGAGGGTGGCGTCTTCCTCTTCTTGAAGAACCAATGGTGCTCTTGAGCTCCTCTATGTCTCTTCCTTGTCTTTGTTGCTCCTCCCTCATAGCTCTTTGATCTTCTCTAGTTTCATGGAGGATGATGGAGTGCTCTTGGTGCTCCACCATTAGTTGTCCCATGTTAGAACTTAATTCTCCTAGGGAAGTGTTGATTTGCTCCCAATAATTTTGTGGAGGGAAGTGCATCCCTTGAGCCATTAGTGGTTATGGAAAAACAAAAAAAAGCACTACTTTTTCCACACCAAACTTAAAAAATGTTTGCTCATCCTCGAGCAAAAGAAAGAAAGTAGTAGAAGAAGAAGAAAATAGATGAGATGGAGAGGTGTGAGTGGTTTGAATTTGAGTGGGTGGGTGTAGGTGGGTCGTATGATGGTTTTGGAGGAGTAATGGAGGTGATTGGTGGAGGTTAATTTAGGGAAGAGTGTTATGGAAAGGTGTTATAAGGAGAGAAGAAGAGGTGGGGATCCTGTGGGGTCCACAGATCCAGTGGGGTTAAGGACTTAACATCCCTGCTTCAATTAGGCGTGTAAAACGCCCTTGCTATGCAATCCTGGCGTTTAATGCCAGACTGCTGCCTGTTTCTGGCGTTAAACGCCCAAATGTAGCTTGTTTCTGGTGTTTAACACCAGGTAGATGCTTGCTTCTGGCGTTAAATGCCAGCTTGGTGCCTGTTTCAGGTGTTTAAATGCCAGACTGTTCCTCCTCCAGGGTGTGCTGTTTTTAATGCTATTTTTCATTATGTTTTTCATTTTTCAGTTGTTTTTGTGACTTCACATGATCATCAACCTAAGGAAAACATAAAATAGCAATAGAAAATAAAGAGATATAGTTAAATAACATTGGGTTGCCTCCCAATAAGCGCTTCTTTATTATCTTTAGCTGGACCTTGCTGAGCTTTTAATCTAGCCTTAGCCTTGAGCACTCTTGCTCAACATTGCCTTCAAGATAATGCTTGATTCTCTGTCCATTAACAATGAACTTCTTATCAGAATCAATATCTTGAAGCTCCACATAGCCATATGGTAACACACTTGTAATCACATATGGTCCCCTCCACCGGGATTTCAGTTTCCCGGGGAATAGCCTGAGCCTAGAGTTAAACAACAGAACTTTCTTTCCTGGTTCAAAGACTCTAGATGACAACTTTCTGTCATGCCATCTTTTTGCTTTCTCTTTGTAAAGCTTGCCATTTTCGAAAGCAGTGAATCTGAATTCCTCTAGCTCATTCAGCTGGAGCAATCTTTTTTCTCCAGCTAATTTGGCATCAAATTTTAGGAATCTGGTTGCCCAGTAGGCCTTATGTTCCAGTTCCACGGGCAGATGACAGGCCTTACCATACAGAAGCTGGTATGGAGAGGTCCCTATAGGAGTCTTGAATGCTGTTGTATAAGCCCACAGAGCATCATCCAATCTTCTTGCCGAATCCTTTCTACGGGTACTTACAGTCTGTTCCAGGATTCTTTTTAGTTCTCTGTTAGAAACTTCAGCTTGCCCATTTGTCTGTGGATGATATGGAGTCGCCACCTTGTGGCGAATCCCATACCGGACAATGGAAGAGTAAAGTTGTTTGTTGCAGAAGTGAGTGCCCCATCACTGATAATACTCTAGGGACACCAAACCTGCTGAATATATGTTTCTGGAGGAACTTCAGCACTGTTTTAGTATCATTGGTGGGTGTGGCAATGACCTCTACCCATTTTGATACATAGTCCACTGCCACCAGAATATAAGTGTTTGAGTATGATGGTGGGAAAGGTCCCATGAAGTCAATTCCCCATACATCAAACAACTCAATCTCCAAGATTCCTTGTTGAGGCATGGCGTAACCATGAGGCAGATTACCAGCTCTTTGGCAACTGTAATAGTTACGTACGAACTCTCGGGAATTCATATAAAGTGTAGGCCAGTAGAAGCCACATTAGAGGACCTTGGTGGCCGTTCGCTCACCTCCGAAATGGCCTCCATATTATGATCCATGGCAATGCCATAAGATCCTCTGTGCTTCTTCTCTAGGTACACACCTACAGATTATTCCGTCTGCACATCTCTTAAAGAGATAGGGTTCATCCCACAAGTAGTACTTTGCATCAGTAATTAATTTTTTCTTTTCTTGCCTGCTGTACTCCTTGAGTATGAACCTTGCAGCTTTATAGTTTGCAATGTCTGCAAACCATGGAGTTTCCTGAATGGCAAACAAATGCTCATCCGGAAAGGTCTCAGAGATCTCAATAGAGGGGGGAAACTCCCCTTCTACTGGTTCTATCCGGGACAGATGATCAGCCACTTAGTTCTCTGTCCCTTTTCTGTCTCTTATTTCTATATCAAACTCTTGCAGAAGTAACACCCATCTTATGAGCCTGGATTTTGAATCCTGTTTTATGAGTAGATATTTAAGAGCAGCATGGTCAGTGTACACAATCACTTTTGATCCTACTAAGTATGATCTAAACTTGTCAATGGCATAAACCACTGCAAGCAATTCCTTTCTGTGGTTGTGTAATTTTTCTAGGCATCATTTAAAACGCGGCTAGCATAATAAATGATATGCAGAAGCTTGTCATGCCTCTGCCCCAGTACTGCACCAATGGCGTGGTCACTGGCATCACACATTAGTTCAAATGGTAAAGTCCAGTCTGGTGTAGAAATAACTGGTGCTGTGACCATCTTAGCTTTCAGAGCCTCAAACGCCTGCAGACACTCTGTGTCAAACACAAATGGCGTGTCAGCAGCTAGCAGATTGCTCAGTGGTTTTGCAATTTTTGAAAAATCCTTTATAAACCTCCTGTAGAATCCTGCATGCCCCAGAAAGCTTTTGATTGCCTTAACATTAGTAGGTGATGGTAATTTTTCAATTACTTCCACTTTAGCTTGATCAACCTCTATTCCCTTGTTTGAAATTTTATGCCCAAGGACAATTCCTTCAGTCACCATAAAGTGACATTTTTCGCAGTTTAAAACTAGGTTGGTCTCTTGGCATCTTTTCAGAACAAGTGCTAAATGGTCAAGGTAGGAGCTGAATGAGTCTCCAAATACTGAAAAGTCATCCATGAAGACTTCCAGAAACTTCTCTACCATATCAGAGAAGATAGAAAGCATGCACCTCTGAAAGGTTGCAGGTGCATTACACAGACCAAAAGGTATTCTTCTGTAAGCAAATACTCCAGAAGGACATGTGAATGCTGTTTTCTCTTGGTCCTGAGGATCTACTGCAATCTGGTTGTAACCTGAATAGCCATCCAAAAAGCAATAACATTCATGACCTGCTAGTCTCTCTAACATCTAGTCTATGAATGGTAAAGGAAAATGATCCTTTCTGGTGGCTGTGTTGAGCCTTCTGTAGTCAATACACATGCGCCACCCTGTAACTGTTCTTGTAGGAACCAGTTCATTTTTTTCATTATGAACCACTGTCATGCCTCCCTTCTTGGGAATAACTTTAACAGGGCTTACCCAGGGGCTATCAGAAATAGGATAAATAATCCCAGCCTCCACTAATTTGGTGACCTCTTTCTGCACCACTCCCTTCATGGCTGGATTTAGCCGCCTCTGTGGTTGAACCACTGGCTTAGCATCATCCTCCAATAGGATTTTGTGCATGCATCTAGCTGGGCTTATGCCCTTAAGGTCACTTATGGACCACCCAAGAGCTGTCTTGTGTGTCCTTAGCACTTGAATTAGTGCTTTCTCTTCTAGTGGATTTAAAGTAGAGCTTATGATCACTGGAAAAGTGTCACCTTCTCCCAGAAATGCATATTTCAGGGATGGTGGTAAAGGCTTGAGCTCGGGTTTAGGAGGTTTCTCCTCTTCCTGAGGAAGTCTCAGAGACTCTTTCAATTCCTCTGAACCCTCCAAATCAGGCTGAACATCTTTAAAGATGTCTTCCAGCTCTGATTCAAGACTCTCAGCCATGTTGACCTCCTCTACTAAAGAGTCAATGAGATCAACTTTTATGTAGTCTTTTGGTGTGTCTGGATGCTGCATGGCCTTGACAGCATTCAACTTAAACTCATCCTCATTGACTCTCATGGTTACTTCCCCCTTTTGGACATCAATGAGAGTTTCCCCAGTTGCTAGGAAAGGTCTTCCTAGAATGAGAGTAGCACTCTTGTGCTCCTCCATTTCCAGCACTACAAAGTCAGTAGGAAAGGCAAATGGCCCAACCCTAACAATCATGTCCTCAATCATGCCTGATGGGTATTTAATGGAGCCATCAGCAAGTTGGAGACATATCCGGGTTGGTTTAACTTCTTCAGTTAAACCAAGCCTTCTGATAGTGGATGCAGGTATTAGGTTGATGCTTACCCCAAGATCACATAAAGCTGTCTTGGTGCAATTACCCTCTAATGTGCATGGTATCAGAAAGCTCCCGGGATCTTTAAGCTTTTCTGAAAAGCTTTTCAGAATGACTGCACTGCATTCTTCAGTGAGGAGAACTCTTTCAGTTTCTCTCGAATCCTTCTTATGACTCAAGATCTCTTTCATGAACTTGGCGTAAGAAGGTATTTGCTCAAGTGCCTCTGCAAACGGAATCTTTATTTCAAGAGTCCTGAGATAGTCTGCAAAGCGAGCAAATTGCTTATCCCGCATCCCTGCTGATTTTTGCACATGCACGCGCATGCATGCATGGCGCGCCCGCCGGTTTTGCGAACCAATTACATTGTAGCGCGCCTCTTTTTTAATTTTTTCTCACCTCTTCTTACCTTCACTCTTCATCTTCACTTCTACCCCCTCCTACCACTTCTACCACCTCTCCTCCGACCACCACCGGCGGCAACCACCACCTCCGGCGGTCCCACACCTTTCTTTCTCCTATCCTCTCTCATATTCCTCACTACCTCCTTTCTCACTTACATCCCCCATTTCTCTTCATCTTTTCAAGGTACTCTCACTTTTCTTTTTTTCATTTTCTTGTTTAGTTGTTGATGACTTGCATCATCTACCCTTTTTTCCTGCATAAAAAGGACCATAAAAGGGCATAATCTCATTAAATCATTGCAATTCATGCATCAATTGATAAACATTACAGTACATTCCTTTGAAATGAGTTTGTGCTGAATTTCAGGAGAAAAAGACATCAAAAAGGGGAAGAAAACAACAAAACAAGTTGGGCATGCAAAACGGGTGTGCCACTTAAAGGAAACGCTACAAAATTACACTAGCGTGGCACGCCAGTACTAAAGTCCAGAGAGGATCCCCAAGCATACACATGGGCGTGGCACGCCAGGAGTTGGGCGTGGCACGCTAGTACAACTTTCCAAAGAGCAACAATGAAGGCCACCAAAGGGGGCGTGGCACGCGAGGCTAGGCGTGGCACGCCAAACCCACCACATGAGCCATGGGCGTGCCACTTAGTGTCGAAGGCGTGGCATGCCAGCTTAAAAATCACTTGGGTGTGCCACTTCAGGAACCAGGCGTGGCACGCCAAGCTAAGAAGGACAAAAATGAATGGGCGTGCCACTTAAGCAGCTTGGCGTGGCACGCTGGTACAAAATTCCAGAGAGGAAATTGATGGTTAAAAAGGCTGGGCGTGCCACTTGAGCAGCAAGGCGTGGGACAAGCTTTCACCCTTACTTGGGTGTGACACTTGAGTATCTGGGCGTGGCATGCCAAGGTACAAAGAAGGCCAAAGCAAAGGCTGGGCTTGCCATTTGTGTCGAAGGCGTGGCACGCCAGCTCAAGATTCTTACCTGGGCGTACCACTTGAATGCTAGGCGTGGCATGCCAGCTACTGGAACCAAGGCAAATGATGGGCGTGGCACACCAATACCTGAGCGTGGCACACTGGTTATACGTTCCAGAGAGGGAGAAACAATGCCAACGATATGGGCGTGTCACTTGGTATCGAAGGCATGGCACGCCAGCTTTAAAAATCAACTGGGCATGCCACTTGAGTCCCAAGTGTGGCACGCCACCATCACCAATCACCCAAGAGAAGACCTGGGCGTGCCACGCCAAGCAGAGGAGCCAAGCATATGAAGGGCGTAGCACACCAAACCCTGGGAGTGCCACGTTAGTTCAACTTTCCAAAGAGAGAGACCAAGCAAAAATCATGGGCGTGGCACGCCAAACCTTGGGTATGCCACACTAGTTCAAATTTCCAGAGGCTAATAATGGAAGGAAAAGTCCGGGGCGTGCCACTTGGGCTCGAAGGCGTGGCACGCCACGCTAACCAAGGTTTTAAAAAGGCCTGGGCGTGCCACTTGGGCTCGAAAGTGTGGCACGCCAGGCTACCCAATGCTTAAAAGAACCCTGGGCGTGCCACTTGGGCTCGAAGGCGTGGCACGCCAGGGTGGTCAGTGAAGGGAGGCGTTGATGAGAGAACTTTTGCGTGGTCTAGAAATTTGCGGATAAATCCTCGTTGCAAGTATAGTTTCTAAACCTTCAAAAGTCCTTTCATACAAACGTTTTTGGTTGTCACAAGTAACAAACCCCTTTGAAATTGATAACCGAGTATTCAAACCTCGGGTCGTCTTCTCAAGGAATTGCAGGGAGGTATGTTCTTATTATTAGTTATGAGTTTGTAAATTGGGGGTTTTGGATCAAGGTAAAAAGTTAGTTAAGTAACAAGTAAAATAAAATAATAATAATAAAATAAACTCTTAGCAAGGTATGAGGACTAGAGGTCCTATCCCAGTTATCCTTATCAATTGTAATGAGAATTGGATTTTTCTCCCACTTTATTAACCTCTAACTATGAAGGTAAGTTAAGTGGGTGAATTAATTCTTGAAGAATTCTAATTTTCAATCAACAATGAGTTTTATAACTCAAGAGTCACCAATTATTTAACCAATGCCAAAAGGGGAGAAAAAATCTAAATTAAATTAAAAGTAAAGCAATCTTAAATCTGAAATACCTCAAATAATATTAATTAAGAAAATCATAACATGAATGTAGCATAAGCCAAATAGGCAACATAACTAATATAAGCATTAAAGTATCTGAACGTAAGAGATAAATATAAAGTAAAAGAACGTTGAACCTGGGATTGAGAGTCACTCCTAAAACTAAGAGAAATCCTAAATCATAATCCTAAGAGAGAGGAGAGAACCTCTCTCTCTAAAAACTATATCTACTCCTAAAATTATGAATAATGAGAGCCTCCTTTTGAATGGATGCAGTCCCCCACTTTATAGCATCTAATCTGTATTTTCTGGGCCGCAAACTGGGTCAGAAACAATCCAGAATTCGCTGGTTTCGGATTTTGCCACGCTGGTTTTTTGTCACTGCGACGCGGCCGCATGGATCACGTGGTCGCGTCACCTAGCCTCAAAGGAACCATAACATATTATATATCAAATCGAAGCCCCAGACGTTAGCTTTCCAACGCAACTAGAACCGCGTCGTTTGGACCTCTTTAGCTAAAGTTATAGCCATTTGAGTGCGAAGAGGTCAGACTGGACAGCTTAGCAATTTCTTCAACTTCTTGTATTCCTTCCACTTTTGCATGCTTCTTTTCTATCCTCCAAGCCATTCCTGCCCTGTAATCTCTGAAATCACTCAACACACATATCAAGGCATCTAATGGTAATAAGAGAGGATTAATATTAGCAATTATAAGTCCAAAGAAGCATGTTTTCAATCAAATCACATAATTAGGAAGGTAAATGTAAAACCATGAAAATAGTATGAATAAGTGGGTAAAGAGTAGATAAAAACCACTCAATTGAGCATAAGATAAACCATGAAATAGTGGTTTATCAACCTCCCCACACTTAAACAAAAGCATGTCCTCATGCTAAGCTTAAGAGAAACTATAAAGATGAAGAGGAATGATAGAATGTATGAAATGCAACCTATCTATATGAATGCAACTACATGCAAAATGTTTCTACCTACTTGGTTAAAAGTAAACAAATCTTTTAAGAACAAATATGAATTGGATTTCACTATTTCAAATCATGAAAATGAAGTACAAATAGACTTGTAGAAGAAAATAGCTCATGAAAGCCGGGAACAAGGAATTGAGCATCAAACCTTTACTGGTAGTGTATACACTCTAATCACTCAAGTGTTTTAGGTTCGATCTCTCAATTTTCTACTAACCTTGCTTTCTAAGGCTTGCTCTTCTTCTACCATTCAACAAAAATTTAATGCACAGATACACATATCAAGAGGTCTTTTTAAGGGTTGTAATGGGGTTAGGGTCATGGTAGGATTGTATTTGGCCAAGTGGACTAAAATCTGAATCCTTAATTAACTTAAACTTTCCACCTAACTTTAGACAATCCATGTAATCATAATACAATATCTAACAATCCATTAATCATGTTTTTCACATATTCATGCATTCTAAATTCAAGTACAGTACATATGCATTGCTTTCACTACTTACTTTGGGGCATTTTGTCCCCTTTTATTATTTGCTCTTTTTCTTTTCTTTTTCTACTTTATTTTTCTTTTTTTTTTATATTATTTTTTTTTCTTTTGTTTTTCTCAATGCATATGATTAAAGTATTGAATGCATGAACATATTCTCAACATTCTTTCACATTTTCAAAAAATTCTAACATACTAAATTCTCAAACCAAATGTTTCCAAACCCACTTTTCCCACACTTAAATCATAAGCACTCTCACTAGTCTAAGCTAATTAAGGATTCAAATTAAGGACATTATTGTTTTCCGCTTAGAGTTAATGATGTGCTAAATAAAAAGAAAAAAGGGGGTACAATAGGATCAAAATTGGTTTGCAAGGGATAATGAAAGGTAAGGCCATATGGGTATGTAAGCTCAGTGAAATAAAGGCCTCAATCATATAAGTGCATGTATACATCAAATTATGGAAATATAGAATTAGGCAAGACCTAAGGAATTCGGGAGGATGCTATTGCGGGTGGGCAAGCGTTCAATATGGAGGAGGAAGCTGTGCCCCGCAGGCTAGCATTAAAAAAGGCTTTTGCTGTATATATGGCCTGCATATTACTGACTTTAGCATCAACGGAGTCTGTTTCTCCTTCTGGAGTTGCACTTAACCTTACACCGTGATAATGAGAATCAATATGAAAGTATTATTCGGCATGGGAAAGTCATTACACATGGTAAAAACAGGTATTAAAAGGTTGCTTAGAAGATGTTATAGATGTCGGAAGTGGTTGCTTACAAGATGTAAGCAGTGGTTTCTAAAAAATAGAAGATGATAATATCAGTAAGAATTTTGCAAAGTGGAAAATTAACTTCTATTTCGATTCACTTACCTTGTGGTGAATTATTTCCATCGATATTGAATATGTGGTTTCTTGGATTAAGAAGAAAATCGAAGAGCCTAATGGATTGTGAAAGAAGAGCTACTCGTTACCTATTCTGCTCCAGTGCTCTATCAAGCTTCAAGAAAACATTACTGGATAGCCTCAGTTAGGTTTCAACTTCTAAAGGAGTTCGTTCTTAATGCCAGAAGGGGAAGACTCTTCCAGCTAGCTGATTCCAAATACTTTATTAATTCATGATCCTTCGAGTCCGTTCATGGTAGACCAGAAGAGGTAGAAGCACGAACTCAAACAATCATCGGGTTTTTGAGTGGTCGCGTTTGTAGTTGAGAGAAGTTGGTGTATTTGGAATCGTACTTTCCGCGTTTATACGCGTCAGCATATCAATTTGATAAAGGGCGTGAGCACTCCACTCAAGTATGTGGAAGTGCTTTTCGGCTCATTGTGCTTGCGAGACGATCCAGGGATCGGTTATTTTCAAAGTCTGTTGGGAACACGTAAACGCCACTGTGCTATGCCGAATCAAACCCGGCCATATCAACACTGTTTCGGGCCCCACGATTCAGAGATGGAGCGGCATTCCCCCTTACCTCGAGGTAAAAGTCAAATCGGAATTGGTTAACTTGCTTGGTCGCCGACGAGGCGTGGAAACTAGCTTGCCCAAGCACTTGAAGAGAAAAACGGATCCAATTCGGAGCTGTTGATGGGGAAACGGCGGCACAAGTACTCCGATTAACAGCGGAGGAAGAGTAGAAGGGATCGCTGTTGATGGCCCGAAAGTCAAGTACCAGTTGTCGTTGGCAGTCAGCATGGGCAGTAGTGGGTAGGGAGGGCTAAGGCATAGTAAAAAGTCGCTTCAGGACCAGGTGGTGAAGTCGTTGATGGTTACGAATAATCCAACACCAGTAGAAGTCAACCCTGCCTAAGTGGTTGATCCGGTTCACTGAGGAGCATACTTAGCTTAGATTCCTATGATTAGATTAGGTATCATCTGAGCAGGCTTAGCAAAACCCTTGTCTAGCTTCTTTGATTTCTCGATCAAGAGAAAGATGACCAAGAGTAAGCGCACATTTTTTGAGAGAAAAACACACATCAAAAATAAAATATTGGTTGAAAAATGCAACCAATCTAAATAGGCTCAAAATCTCACAGGTTTTGTGTGTTCGAGCTCTAAACCATGTTCCAGTATAATATTTTTTCAAACAAGTGAAATATTAAATTTTATTCAAATTAGTGAAATGCTCTAAAAGGTTTCTTGAAAAAGAAAATATTACTTCAACCAAGTAGTAAAATATGCAAAAAATCAAACAAATATGCAATCAAACATACAAATGCAACAATGAGCAATCAAATAAAATAAAAATTTTGGTGTTGAGTCAGGAAATAACTAACCTATGGAGATCCGTATCGACCTCCCCACACTTAAAGATTGCACCGTCCTCGGTGCATGCTAAGATTTGCAGGTGGATGGGTTGTTTCAACTGACGCTTTTCTCATCAAGGAATGTGCGTAGGAACTTGTTTGTCTCTCCCATGTGAACGTCTTCCGGTTCTCTTCCTGGGGCCATCCTGAAAGAAAAGGGGAAGGAAAGTAACCCAAAGAAAAGATAGAAAACAAATAAAACATGGGTTGGTTAATGCCAAAAGTGAGGGTCTCAATTACATGGTAGCTACAACATGCAAGTGAGAAAACAATAGAAGCACATGGCATACTAGTGGTGCAAAATATTGCAACAATGAGGGAGAGAGTGTGGATAAGGAGAGATAATATAAATTCATATCAATGTAAAAGTAATACAGGTATAAAAGATTGGCATTGATTTAAATAATATTACTCAATCAGAATTAAAACAAGTCACTAAGCATCAAGAAAATACCAGAAAAGATGTAACAGTTGAATAAGAATATTTGAACACTAATAATAATTTTAGAAAAATAAAAATATGCAATGAATGAGAGTATGCAAATAAATTAAATAAACTAGAATGGGAGTGAGAGAAAATAAGAAAGGAAGAAGAAAGAAATAAGAAAAGATAAGAGAACAAGGATTCGGAGAAGAAAAGATAAGAAAATTGGCACTAATCTGGATAGGTTGTGCGACGCCGGCGACGCGGTCGCGTGGTGCGCAATAAGGTTAGGCTACGCGGACGCGTGGGGCACGCGATCGCGTGACTTGATTTGTGCTAGTGGCGCGAGTGCAGCCTCGCGGTCGCACAACTCTCTGTTCAAAACTTAGTATTGCCAAAATCCTGGGTGACGCAATCGCGTGGGGGACGCGATCGCGTGAGTGGCCATCTTGGAGATGTGACGCGGACGTGTGGGGCACGCGTTCACGTGGTGAGGCTTGGGCTTTCAGCACGATTCCAGCCCAACTCCAGCTCAACTTTCGGCCATGCACCCTTTGACGTCGAAATCCAGGTCACGCAGCCGCGTGGGGCACGCGATCGCGTGGGAGGCCAGTATTCCCCTGCGACGCGGACGCGTCAGCGATGCGGTCGCGTGGGACGAATTGTGCCACTGGCATGCCTCCAGCCTTGCTCCAGCGTGACTCTCTGTTCGTTTTTATTTTCTCTTCTCTCCTTGCGACGCGGACGCGTCGCTGATTCAGTCGCGTCGCGTGCTCGCTTCTCTTTTTTTTTTTTATTAATCTGAAAAGATGCAGAATGCGGTGTTAATATGAATGTGATGCAAAACTCCAGCTTCAATATAACAAAATAAAATAAAATTCAAAAACAAATAAAACTAAATAAAAATGAAAAAGGACGATCATACCATGGTGGGTTGTCTCCCACCTAGCACTTTTAGTTAAAGTCCTTAAGTTGGACATTTGATGAGCTTCCTGTTATGGTGGTTTATGCTTGAACTCATCCAGGAATCTCCACCAGTGTTTGTGATTCTAGTAACCTCCGGGGTCCCAAACTAGGCATGTAAAACCCTTGAGCAGCTTCAAAAAGATTCTTAGGCTCCCGGGGTAACAAGTGTCAGAGCAGATTCCAGGATCCCAAATCTTGCTTTTACACCCATCCTTGTTGGGATCTGTATTTTTCCAGCCGGGTGAAAGGTGATCTGAATTCTCACTGTAGCGACCAAACAGCTTCCTAGACCCATTCAGTTGAGCTTTATACCAACCTTTGCGTTTGAACTTAAAGCTTCCAACCATGATGAACCTTGCTTGACAATTCTTATCACTGGCTATCTTCCTCTTACTCTTAATGTCACAAAGAGCTCTAAGTTGACCATCCGTCTCCAGTAGCCCATATTCAAGTGGGATTAGAAAGCTATGGGATATGAATTTTGCCCACTTGAATGTTGTGAAGGATGATGGTAACTTAGGGGGAGGTATTTTTAATGAAATTGCAAGCTCCACTCCCTTGTGCTCTTTTCTGATAACTACCACCTCTTTGCAAACTTCTTCAATTTCAACCTCTTCCTCTTGGTAGCTCTCTTTCAATTCAATCTCCTCTTCATTGCTTTCCAAGGGCATGGGAGGTTGTGCTTCTTCTTCTTGAATCTCCATCTCTTGATCAACCTCTTCCAAGTCTTCAACTATGATATGCTTTGGAGGTTGTACACCCTCTTCAGCATCAATTACAACCGTCTTGGAAGGAGGCTCTATGTCTTGACTTTCCCATGGAGGTTCTGCGTCTCCTAAGTCTTCAACCACTTCTTCTTCTTTTTGAACAATGACAGTTTCTTCTGCTTGTTCTAGTACGAATTCATTCTTTGTCTTGTCCACTGGGGTTTTTGGTATCTCCTTCATGCTATGCTCTTCACTAGACTGTCCACATGGGGCTGTGGCTAATCCTTGTGTATTTAAGCGTCTAGAAGCCCATTGAATTAATACTTGCCCCAGTTGTTAAACGGTTGCCTGAAATTTAATTACTGTTTCCCTTAGGCGATCCTCTGCTTCTCGGGTTGCCGGACTTGGACATGATACAAAAGAAAGTGGTGGTGGTTGGGAGTGATTGGATTGGAATTGGGGTGGTTCTATATATGGTTCATATGGCTCATAAGGTGGTTGGTATAGTGGTTGAGGGTTAGGGTCATATGGAGGTGAATGGCGGAAAAGGGCTTGTGAGTTGGGTGGTCCAAAGTTATGTTGAGCAAAGGGTTCATAGGCATATGGTGGTGGTTGTTGATAATTAAAAGAGTGCTCACCATAGCCATTGCCTTGATATGCATCACAGAATCGTTGTTGATGGTCCATTGGAGGTGGTTGTTGCCATGAGGGTTGATTAAATCCTTGTGGCTCCTCCCATCTTTGATTCTTCCAACTTTGATGCATATTTTCATTATAGTTTTCATTCCTAACAACAACATTGGAATCAAACTTGAAGCGAGAGGGGTGAGAATTCATAGTAACTAATAAAAATTTAAAAACAAAAATAAAAACAAATTGAAATTAAAAAGTTATTTAAAATTTGAATTTGAAAATTAAATTTTGAATTTGAATTTTAAATTTTTTTTTGAATTTGAATTTTTGAAATTTGAAATTTGAAAAAAATTTTTAAATTTGAATTTTAAAAAAATTTTTTTAAATTTGAATTTTGAAAATTGGTTTTTGAAATAAGATAAGATAAGATAAAAATTTTAAAAATAAAAATCAATAACCTCTTAATTTAATAAAAATAAAAATAAAAACAAATCAAAAAGCAAATATTTACAATAACCAATAATAAGGCACACGTTTGCAATTCCCCGGCAACAGCGCCATTTTGATGAGAGAACTTTTGCGTGGTCTAGAAATTTGCGGATAAATCCTCGTTGCGGATAAATCCTTGTTGCCTTCAAAAGTCCTTTCATACAAACGTTTTTGGTTGTCACAAGTAACAAACCCCTTTGAAATTGATAACCGAGTATTCAAACCTCGGGTCGTCTTCTCAAGGAATTGCAGGGAGGTATGTTCTTATTATTAGTTATGAGTTTGTAAATTGGGGGTTTTGGATCAAGGTAAAAAGTTAGTTAAGTAACAAGTAAAATAAAATAATAATAATAAAATAAACTCTTGGCAAGGTATGAGGACTAGAGGTCCTATCCCAGTTATCCTTATCAATTGTAATGAGAATTGGATTTTTCTCCCACTTTATTAACCTCTAACTATGAAGGTAAGTTAAGTGGGTGAATTAATTCTTGAAGAATTCCAATTTTCAATCAACAATGAGTTTGATAACTCAAGAGTCACCAATTATTTAACCAATAACAAAAGGGGAGAAAATATCTAAACTAAATTAAAAGCAAAGTAATCTTAAATCTGAAATACCTCAAATAATATTAATTAAGAAAATCATACATTGAATGTAGCATAAGCCAAATAGGCAACATAACTAATATAAGCATTAAAGTATCTGAACGTAAGAGATAAATATAAAGTAAAAGAACGTCCAACCTGGGATTGAGAGTCACTCCTAAAACTAAGAGAAATCCTAAATCCTAATCCTAAGAGAGAGGAGAGAACCTCTCTCTCTAAAAACTACATCTACTCCTAAAATTATGAATAATGAGAGCCTCCTTTTGAATGGATGCAGTCCCCCACTTTATAGCCTCTAATCTGTATTTTCTGGGCCGCAAACTGGGTCAGAAACAGTCCAGAATTCGCTGGTTTCGGATTTTGCCACGCTGGTTTTTCGTCACTGCGATGGGCCGCATGGATCACGCGGTCGCGTCATCTAGCGTTAGGGACACTATAGCATATTATATATCAAATCGAAGCCCCAGACGTTAGCTTTCCAACGCAACTAGAACCGCGTCGTTTGGACCTCTGTAGCTAAAGTTATAGCCGTTTGAGTGCGAAGAGGTCAGGCTGGACAGCTTAGCAATTTCTTTAACTTCTTGTATTCCTTCCACTTTTGCATGCTTCTTTTCCATACTCCAAGCCATTCCTGTCCTGTAATCTCTGAAATCACTCAACACACATATCAAGGCATCTAATGGTAATAAGAGGGGATTAATATTAGCAATTATAAGTCCAAAGAAGCATGTTTTCAATCAAAGCACATAATTAGAAAGGTAAATGTAAAACCATGCAAATAGTATGAATAAATGGGTAAAAAGTAGATAAAAACCACTCAATTGAGCACAAGATAAACCATGAAATAGTGGTTTATCAGGAGTGCAACTTGAGGAATGGGCGTGGCACGCCAAGGGATAATCAGAGCAAGGCGTGGCATGCCATTGAAGCGCCCATCACACGCCAACTGTGAGATCACGTTTTATGAGTTTCTTTTCCCTCCAAAAAAATAATTTTACTCTCACTTTTGTATTTTTCTTTATTTGCTATTGTTAGGAGTAGTATATATACCCCTTGGAAGTACTGAAAAAGGGGTTAAGCAGTTGAGCTATTAGTTGAAGCATAGTTAGATTCACTTTTTTCATCTTTTACTTTTTCTTGAGCTATGAGTAGCTAAATTCCCTCTCATTGAGAGAGGGAGCTTTGTTGTACTTGATGGATTAATGAAAGTGAATTTCTTCTTCTCTTCATCTTCTCTTTGATTTTCTAGAAGGAATTTCGTTCTTCATGCTAGTGTTCAATCACCTTGGAAAAGGGGTTGAATGAAAAACGGGTTTCATGGGAACCTTGGAAAAGGAAACATAAAATCATGCTAGAAATCACTTCTCACACTTGAAATAAAATCAATTAGACCTATGATGATGTGTGGTATAATTAGGGACCAAGCATATCTCTCTTCATGAGCAATTAGACCAAGGAATTGGCTATTGATCAAGATCTGAGAGATTGAGTCACCAAGGGATTGGGGCTCAATCAATCATGATTGCCAAGAGGTCAATGAGTTGCATGATTGAAGAGGATATGAGCTAGATTTAATCCAAAGAGAAAATATCTCCTGATCTCAATGAATTCCCCTATTCTTATCTTCCACTTTCTTTATAGCTTTCTTTACATTCTGCAATTTCCCCCATTCCCATTTACTATTAAGTCATTTAAGTTTCTGCTCTTTAATTTTGTTGCCATTTTCAATTCTGGTATTTACTGCTTTCTTTTACCTTTGAGTCATTTATATTTCTGCACATTTACAATTATGTAATCACAATCTATTCTGCTTAGCTTGACTAATTCACCAATTGATTAAAGTTGTTCAAATCTACCAATCTCTGTGGATACGATCCCACTCCACTATGGGTTATTAGTTGACGATAATTTTGGTGCGCTTACCAAAAGAACGGATTCACAAATTTTATAATGGGGTATGAATTCCGCTCATCAAGTTTTATGGCGCTGTTGCCGAGATTGGTTTGAATTTGACAATGATTAAATTGATCGGGGAGCTAGATTAAGCAATTTTATTACCTTGTTATTTTCTTTTAGCTCAATACTTTTCTGTCAACTCTGTTTCCGTATTTTTTACTTTGATTATTTTAGCTATTCATTGCTCATAATTCCACTCTTCTAACTGTTTGATTAATTGCATCAACCAAGTTAACCACTAATCTTCACTAGAGTGATTCTTTCACTTGTCGTCTACTTACGGTTTGTTGAATGTATGACAGGTAGAAAGGGAGAAACTTCAGCCTCTTTTGATAGTGAAATTGAGAGGACCTTCCTTAGATTAAGAAGGGAAGCAAGAGACAAAGGCATAGTTGGAGAGGAACTAGTGGAGGAAGATCTGAGAACCACCATGGATGACAAAGTACAAGACAATGTTAGAGGAGATGCTGGAAATTATGTTGGGCAAGAGAGGAGAGTCTTAGGCTCCTATATCAACCCAAATCTAGGAAACTGTGGCAGCAGCATCCTCAAACCAACAATCCATGCTAACAACTTTGAGTTGAAACCTCAACTCATCACACTTGTTTAGAATAATTCTTCATATGGAGGAGGAGCCCAGGAGGACCCAAATCAACATCTCAGTACATTCTTGAGGATTTGTGACACTGTAAAGTCCAATAGTGTGCACCCTGACACCTACAAGTTACTTTTGTTCCCTTTCTCACTCAGAGATAAGGCAGCAAAGTGGTTGGAAGCATTCTGATGAGCGGATAATTTATACGCTTTTTGGCATTATTTTTAATATGTTTTTAGTATATTTTAGTTAGTTTTTATTATATTTTTATTAGTTTCTAAATAAAAATCACATTTCTGGACTTTACTATGAGTTTGTGTATTTTTCTGTGATTTCAGGTATTTTCTGGCTGAAATTGAGGGACTTGAGCAAAAATCTGATTCAGATGCTGAAAAAGGACTGCAGATGCTGTTGGATTTAGAGCTCCCTGCACTCGAAGTGGATTTTCTGGAGCTACAAAAACGCAATTGGCGCACTCTTAATTGCGTTGGAAAGTAGACATTCTGGGCTTTCCAGAAATATATAATAGTCCATACTTTGCCTGAGATTTGATGGCCCAAACCGGCGTTCCAAGTTAGCATAAAAATTTTGGCGTCAAAACACCAGAACTGGCATAGAAGCTGGAGTTAAACGCCCAAACTGGCACAAAAGATGGCGTTTAACTCCAAGAAAAGTCTCTACACATGAAAGCTTCAATGCTCAGCCCAAGCACACACCAAGTGTGCCCGGAAGTGGATTTCTGCATCATTTACTCGTTTCTGTAAACCCTAGGTTACTAGTTTTCTATAAATAGGACGTTTTACTAGTGTATTTTCATCTTTCAATCTATCCTAGAATCATGTTTTGATGATTGAACCCTCTCTGGAGGCTGGCCATTCGGCCATGCCTAGACCTTTTGTTATTATGTATTTTCAACGGTGGAGTTTCTACACACCAAAGATTAAGGTGTGGAGCTCTGCTGTTCCTCATGAATTAATGCAAAGTACTATTATTTTTCTATTCAACTCAAGCCTATTTCTTCTCTAAGATATACACTCGTTCTTCAACCTGATGAATGTGATGATCCGTGACACTCATCATCATTCTCACCTATGAACGCGTGTCTGACAACCACTTCCGTTCTACTTGCAATAGCTTTAGTGCGTATCTCTTAGTCTCCTGGTTCATGATGCATGGTTGCCTTGCCTGACAACCGAGCCTTCCATTCCTTGAGATCAGAGTCTTCGTGGTATAGGCTAGAATCAATTGGCAGCATTCTTGAGATCCGGAAAGTCTAAACCTTGTCTGTGGTATTCTGAGTAGGATCTGGGAAGGGATGACTGTGACAAGCTTCAAACTCGCGAGTGTTAGGGATAGTGACAGACGCAAAAGGATCAATGGATACTATTCCAACATGATCGAGAACCAACAGCTGATTAGCCGTGCGGTGACAGCGCATTTGGACCATTTTCACTGAGAGGACGGGAGGTAGCCATTGACAACGGTGAAACCCAACATAAGCTTGCCATGGAAAGGAGTATGAATTATTGGAAGAAGGCAATAGGAAAGCAGAGGTTCAGAAGGAACAAAGCATCTTCATACGCTTATCTGAAATTCTCACCAATGAATTACATAAGTATCTCTATCTATATTTTATATTTTATTCATCTTTTAATTATCAATCCTCTATAATAACCATTTGAATCTGCCTGACTGAGATTTACAAGATGACCATAGCTTGCTTCAAGCCGACAATCTCTGTGGGATCAACCCTTACTCATGTAAGGTTTATTACTTGGACGATCCAGTGCAATTGTTGGTTAGTTGTGCGGAGTTGTGACAAAGAGTTGAGATTACAATTGTGCGTACCAAGTTGTTGGCGCCATTGATGATCACAATTTCGTGCACCACATTCCCCAAGGAGAGTCTAACCACATGGGATGATGTTGTAAATAAATTTCTAGCAGGATTCTACCCTCCAGAGAGAGTCAACAGGCTAAGAGCTGAGGTGCAAACTTTCAGACAACAAGATGGTGAAACACTCTATAAAGCCTGGGACAGGTTCAAGGACTTGACAAGGAAATGCCCACCTGATAAGTTCAATGAGTGGGTGTGATGAATCCATATTTGATGATGATTTTTGGTTAGAATTGAATGGATTTTCATCACATAAACTCATACTTATTCCCTTGAATAGCATGCTTTTGATCTCTCCTCCCAATTTGTGCTTGATCATGAAAATATGCTCTTTTATACTTAATTTAATCTATTTTATTCCATTTTCCTTCCATTCAATGCCTTGATATTTTTGGTGAAGTGCTTTCAGGTGTATAAGGTAGGAATAGATTGGAGAAAATGGAAGAAGAGCATGCAAAGTGGAGGAAGCAAGAGAAATCAAAGGAGTGAGCTCAGAGACATGTGCATGCACATAGCTACCTGTGTGTACGCACAGCCTTCCAAGCAGAGCACGTGGAGTGCATCGAGCGCGTCGCACGTCCAGCCATGCATCGAGTAGTGTGTGTGCGCACACCTTCCTGTGCGTCCGCACAGGCCTGGATTTCTTTCGAAGTGTGCGGACGCACGCGTCTGTGCGTCCGCACAGGTGGCCGCACATGACTTCATTAAAATAGCACGTGCCTCGCGATTTGAGGGCTTTGGAGGCCCGTTTATAAAGTCTTCTAGCTCATATTAGAGGGGAGAAGGAAGCCACAACATAACATATCATTTTAGAATAGTTTAGGAGTAGTGGTAGGAAGTTTTAGTTTAGTTTTTCTCTAAGTTTTTCATCATCTCTATTAGGGTTTATATTAGGGTTTTACATTCAAGTGCCATTTCCATTTTTGATCTTGGATTTTGCAAGCCCTCATTGTAAGTAATTTCTTGTTATTACTCTTTATAGTTACATTGTCATTGCTCTTTCTTCTAATTTAAGTTATAGTTCAATTTTACTTTTCTCTTGCAATTCCAATTTCTTGTTGATGAAGTTGATGTTGGATGTTGATTATATGCTCTCTTGTGTTATCCATGTTGATTGAGATCAATTGTTGCTTTAGTTTTAAGTCCTTACTCATTTTCCTCATGTTTAAGCTTTTTGCCCACCAAGTGTTTGACAAAATGCCAAACATGGTTATAGGCTAAATTTTTGGTTCTTGGCTTGGGGAAAGTGAGCAATTGGGTTCCTAGAGTTGGAATGTCCAACATTTAGTTTCAATTCTTGGGTTGTTAATTGTTCTTGTTCCTACTAACGCTAATTTGTTGCTAAGGTAATTAGCAAGCAAGTTAGGATTTGTGGGTTAAGTACACTTATGCTCATTTAACTTACCTTCCGATGTGAGGGTTGATCAAGTGAGACTAATCCATCATAATTGTCATAGTTGTGGTTCCAACAAGGAAAGGATCCTTAGCTCACTCCAAGCCAAGACTTTTTTTCTTTATGCTTTCAATCTTTTATACCTTTATATGTTGATTTCTTTCATACTTTACTTGTTTATATTACATAGTCGGTTCTTTAATTTCTTAATGCGTTCAATCATTACAATTTTGCATGTTCTTTTATTGCTTTATATGTTCATTTCTTCATTCACAACCCGTTGATCACTACAACTAGAATTGCACACTCATTGTTCTAAAGTGCTCCTAGGGAGACGACTCGGGAGTCTAATACTCTCGGTTTTAATTTGGTTTTGCTTGTGACATATCTTGTGAATTTCCAATTTGATCTGAAGGGTCAATTCGTCAGGTTGGGACTATACTTACAACGTTAAATCCATTTCCTTTAGATAACTGAGTTCCTAACCCACATGCGAATTGAACCTCCGTCGATATCAGGGTGCAACTACACATCTTCTATGAAGGGCTGTCATATGAGTCAAATCAAGCAGTAGATCATTCTTCTGGAGGCTCACTGAACGAGAAGAAAACCATTGAGGAAGCCATAGATGTCATAGAGACTGTAGCTGAGAATGAGTACTTCTATGCTTTAGAAAGAACTCAAAAGAAAGGAGTGATGGAGCTCAACTCAATGGATGCTTTGCTGGCCCAAAACAAATTGATCACTGCACAACTAGCAGTCTTGACCAAGAAGATGGAGAGTAACCAAGTCTCAGCCATCCAAGCCCAAGCCCCTCAACAAGAAGGAGATGCACTAGAAGTCGAAGGTGAATGTGAACAAGCCAATTATGTGAACAATTCTAGACCTCCATATGACCCCAACTCCAAGACGTACAATGCAGGTTAGAAGAACCACCCAAACTTTGGGTGGGGGAACCAACAAAGCCACAATCCAGATCATACAAAGCCATACCAAGCCAATCAATACCACAACCACAACCCCAACCATCAATCAAACAATAACAGACCTTACCACAATGCACAAAACACATCATATCATTCCACTCAACAAATACACATCAACCTCAACCATGCAACCATGTGAGATTAAGAGCAACTTTGAGAGAGTCGAAGCTGCAATAGCACAACTATCATCACAGCTGACAGGAACTATTTCCACTCTTTTGGAGAGGCAAACACAAGGTGACAAGAGGATAGATGCCAACCAAGAAGAGTATAGGTCAAATCTGTAGAATCAAGGCGCAGCCATTTCAAAGTTGGAAGCACAAGTGGGGATTCTATCCAAACAAATTCCTATGTCTACACATATATTTCCCAGTGATACCATGGCTAACCCAAGAGGGGAATGCAAAGACATCACACTTAGAAGCAGAAAGGTGGTGGAAGAAGCAAACCCAAGCCAGAGCAACCAACAAAAAGAAGCTGCAGAAAATCCTGAAAATAAGAAAGAAGAGGAGACCCCTACCCCATCATCACCAAATCCAATCTTGAAGCCTTATGTGCCAAAAGCACCATATCCACAAAGGCTGAGGAAAGATGGGAAGGATGGCCAGTTCTCTAGATTTTTAGAGATCTTCAAGAAGCTCCAAATCAATATACCATTTGCTGAGGCATTAGAGCAAATGCCACTCTATGCCAAATTTCTGAAGGAGCTCATGACAAGAGAAACTGGGGAGAAAAAGAGACCATAGTGCTAACTGAGGAGTGTAGTGCCATAATACAAAGGAAGCTATCCCAGAAAATGAAGGACCCAGGGAGTTTCAAAATCCCCTTGACGAATTGGATTCCTGCCGGTAAAAAAGTTTTATAAAAATAATTACGTTGTATGTATAGTTTCTAAACCAGCAAAGAATCCTTTCGTACAAAAACTTTGGTTGTCACAAGTAACAAAACCCAATAAAATTTATAACCGAAGTATTTAAACCTCGGGTCGTCTTCTCAAGGAATTGCAAGGAAGTATGATTTATTATTGGTTATGAAATTGGGTAATTTTAGGTTTTTGAAATAGGGAACAAGTAATTTAAATAGCAAGAAAAATAAATTAATAATTATAAGGAAAATTCTTGGTAAGGTATGAGAACTGGAAATCCCATCCTAGTTATCCTTATCAGGTATGATGAGAATTGGATTTTGTTCCCACTTAGTTAACCCTCACTAAATAAAGGAAAGTTAAGTGGACTAATTAATTTGATCCTCAAGTCCTAGTCAACTCCTGTGGAAAGACTAGCTTTAGAGCGATCCAAATCAATTAGTAACTCCCAAATCTCAATCAACTGCTGAGTTTGACAACTCAAGTGTTACCAATTACTTAACCAAAGCAAAAAGGAGAAAAATCTAAATTAAATTAAAAGCATCAATAACTGAATAAAACAATTATAAATCTGAAATACATCAATATGTATTAATTAAGAACATCAATCCTAACATGGAGTTCATAAACCAAATTGAAAAGATAAATATCAATTAAAGTAATAGAATAAATAAAAGTAGGAAATAAATTAAAGGAACAATGAACATGTGATTGAAGAGAAGTAATCATAAAATAAGAGAAATCCTAATTCTAAAACCTAAGAGAGAGGAGAAAGCTTCTCTCTCTAAAAACTACATCTAATCCTCAATTTGTGAATAATGAAGTTGTCTTAATTGTTCTTGTTGAATCCCCTATTCTCTAGCTTCTATTATGTGTTTCTAGGCTTAGATTTGGGCCGAAAAAGGGCCCAGAAATTGCTGGGGGTGACTTCTGCAATTTTCTACACGTGACGTTCGTCACGCGTGCGCGTGGGTCACGCGTTCGCGTGGTTTGAAGTTTTTCCTTGTCACGCGTATGCGTCAGTCACGCGTACGCGTCATTTGCGTTCTGCTCAAGGCACACGTCCGCATCGTCCACGCGTACGCGTCGCTGCCATTTTGTGCTAGGCACGCGTCCGCGTTGTCCACGCGTGCGCGTCGCTGCCTTTTTCTTCAAAACTCCATTTTTGTGCTTTCCTTCCATTTTTGTATGTTTCCTTTCTGTGCTCTATGCCATTCCTGTCCTATAAAGCCTGAAATCACTTAACACACAGATCACGGCATCGAATGATAATAAAGGATAATTAAATTAAATATTTTCAAAGTATAGGAAACATGTTTTCACATATATCATAAAATATGGAAGGAATAGTAAAACCATGCAATTTACATGAATAAGTGGGTGAAGAATTGATAAAAACACTTAATTGAGCATAAGACGAATCATAAAATATGGGTTTATCAACCTCCCCACACTTAAACATTAACATGTCCTCATGCTAAATCCAAGAGAAATAGTGAAGGTAGAATGATGGAATCTTATGCAATGCAATCTATCCTAAATACAAGCTACCTAAATGAATCATGCAATTCTAATTATTATCCACCTATATATATATATAGAGCTTACATGTGGTTAATTTGATTCATATTTTCAAGGAATCATATATGCATAGCCAATCCTAAATCATGTTAAAGCACTTTCACAATTGAGTTGAGTTAAAGGAATTTGCAAACTTGCAAGACAATTAAATAATTAAATTTGGATATATGGAGATAAGCTGTTGAACCCTCACTGGATTTGTGTTTACTCTCTAATCACTCAGTGTTTGGGGTTAATCACTCTATTCTTTTCTATTCATACTTTCTAAAACTTTTTTCTTCATCTAACCAATCAACAAATATCCAATGCATACATACAAACATCATGAGGTCTTTTCAAGGTTGTAATGGGACCAAAGTAAAGGTGAGAATATATATAAGGCTAAGTGAGCTATAAATTGAATCCTTGAATAGTCTAAGATCTCAACTAACATATACATACTCTATATAATTTTTAAAATTTTGCCTAGCTTCCCATAATTTTCCCACTTTCTTATCACATACCCATGTACCAATTTAATTTTTTTTTATTTTACTTCCACGTGCATTGATTCCTTTACTAAACTCATTATTGGGGTAATTTTGTCCCCTTATTTATTTATTTAATTAAAAAGGATTTTTTTTGAACCATAAACACAATATTTTCAATGCACATGGTATTTTAATTATTTTAGTTTCACATGAGCATGCTCCCGAATTTCTGATTATTTTATTAACTTAATACCTTTTCTATCAACCCATGTTCCCACATTTCTCCGCACTTAGTGGATACACAATCTCTATCTTAAGCTAACCAAAGATTTTTTTTGGGATTTTTTTAATTTTGTTTTTCTGCTTAAGGCTAGTGATGTGGTTATAGAACAAAAGGGGATTAAAAGGCTCAAGGGGGCTAACAAGGGTGACATAAAAGGGTAGGCTTATTTGGGATAAGTTAGCAAAATAAATAATGGCCTCAATCACATGCAGGTATGTATCTACATTTTATATTGGACATATAGATTGAAACAATGTAAAGATTGCAAGCATAGAAAAGAAGTGTGAAACACACAGGAATAAAATTTATGGTTAAATATAACCATACAATTAAGCTCAAAAACTCACGAGTTGTGTGTTCTTTGGCTCAAAAACCATATATCAGTTATGTATATCATGCAAGTAGAAATCAAGAGTTTCCATTCAACTCAATGTGAATCTTAGAATGGCTTTTATAAAAATAAGTATTTTCTTTGAAAATGTTGTAAATTTACCAACATGTATTGCTATATATATATAAGGTGTGTGGATTGTTGTGATTCTGTTAAACTAAATTTTCTAGTTTACTCTTTTATTTTCAATTAAACCAAGTTATCATATGCTAAAAGGGTAAACTAAACTAATTAATCCATATTTTCTACATCACAACTTAATAAGCTAAAGGTGCAAACTAAACTAAATATCTAAGATATATACAAACCAAAGTGTAAAATATAACAAAGTAAACAGAAATACAGTAAAAGGAAAATGTGCAAGTACTGAAGGATAAATAAGAAAAAAATAAAATAAAATACAGAAAATAAACAAAATAGGATAAAAAGAGTTCGAAAGTGGTTCACCAAAAAGATTCGCTAGAGATGGCGGCCTCCCCACACTTAAATAATAGCATTGTCCTCGATGCTCAATCAAGCTGGGTGTGAAGAAGTGTCATCTCCGGAAGGATGTGCTGTTGGTGTCTCGGTGGTGGCCTGAGGGTCTGCAGTCTCTAGGAGTGTCGGAGGGTCTGCCTGCTGAAGCGGAGGCTCTGTCTGTAGAGGGACCTCTGGATCTGCTGGCTATATCTGTGTGGCTCCTCATGACGTGGTGCAACCTGTTCAAGTCCTGCCTGCTTGATGCCAGGGCATTTTGGCCAGTTTCACTGACCTTTTCTTTACTGTTTTTAGGGTAGTTTCATGCATTTTCTTAGAAAATAAGCTCTTTTTCGGTAGATATTCACTTACATATTGATTCAAGCATACATTGTGCACTTTACATGATTTCATGAGGATTTTGCATGAATTTAATGACAAATTGGATGTTGCATTTCCCATGACTTGGATTAGAACTTTGATGCACTTTATTGCTTGATTTCAGGACAAAAGAAGCAAGGAAGAACCACGTTAGCAGCCACGATAATCTAACTAACGTGACTTCTAACGTGGAATGGGAGCTAACTTGCAAAGTTAATGAGAAAAATAATCGCCAATAACGCCCTCGAAGCCATCATAGCCCACGTTAAGAGTAACGTTAACTTAGTTAACGTGAATTCTAACGTGGAAGAAGACAATAAGTCCAACGTTAGTGACACTCCCCTTTGTCACTAACGTTGGACCAAGCTCATAATTGGCCACGTTAGTTGCCATGTTAACTTAGTTAACGTGGCTTCTAACGTTAAGAAGCAAAAGGGAAGCCGACGTTAGTGACATTCACCTTTGTCACTAACGTTGGCCAAGCTTCCATAAGCCACGTTAACTCCCACGTTAACTTAGTTAACGTGGAAGCTAACGTGGAGAGAGCAATTGGTCGCCAACGTTAGTGACACTTACCTTTGTCACTAACGTTGGGGTGAACCACCAAGAGCCACCATGAGCAACGTTAACTCCCACGTTAACTTAGTTAACGTGGAAGCTAACATGGATAAAGAGATGATGAGCCAACGTTAGTGACACTCACCTTTGTCACTAACGTTGGAGATGGCTAGCATAACTACGTTAGAAGCCACGTTAACTTAGTTAACGTGGACTCTAACGTGAGAAAGAAGGGCACATTGGAATGTTAGTGACAAAGATAAGTGTCACTAACATTCTCAAAGGATTGGCAAGCTTACGTTAAGAGCCACGTTAACTAAGTTAACGTGGACTCTAATGTAGGGAAGGGGGAGGTTTATCAACGTTATTGGGAAAGGTAAATCCCAATAACGTGTGCGAAGGACCAAGAGGCAACGTTAGTGGTAACGTTTGTGCCACTAACGTTGAGGTTAACGTGGCTCATACTAGGGTGAGCAACGTTAGTGAAAAAGGTGATTGTCACTAACGTTCTCGAGCCCACACTTTCACTTAACGTTAACACCACTAACGTCCTGAGCTAAAAGTCCCTGCCTACTTCACACTTTCTCTCTGCAAGCAAAGCTAAGCCCAATGATGAAGATAACTACTTCAAACTCAGGATCCAAAGGCCCACACCCAAGACTTGAAGAGCCAACTAGAAGATCAGAAGAGTAGTATATATAGGAGTAGCTTTGAATTAGTTGAGAGGGCTAGAAACTTTAGGGAGCCTTTGGCCTAGAACTACTCTCTGTATTTTACTTTCTCTGCACTTCTAGTTTACTTTCAGCATGTATTCTCCATCTTTGTTTTCATTTTCCATAGCTATGAACAACTAAACCCCTTTCATTGGGTTAGGGCGCTCTGTTGTAATTTGATGGATCAATTTTAGTTTTCATTCTCCTTCTTCTATCTTTTCTCTTGATTTTACTAGAAAGCTTTCGATCTTCATCCAATTGGGTAGTTATCCTGGAAAAGAAGCTATTCATACTTGGATCTCTTCTGAACCTTGAAAGAGGAATGAAGGGATCATGCTAGAAATGCTTTCTCATGCTGGACCAAATTGGGTTTGGATGGATATGTGACTATAATCCTTCCAACACTTGATTTGGGAAATGCATGTGGTATAATCAGTGACCATACTTCATCTCTTCTCATGAGCAATTAACCAAGGAATTGGCTATTGATCAAGATTTGAGAGATTGAATTACAAGGAATTGTGATTCAATCACTTAAGATTGCCAAGGAGATCAATGAATGCATTGATTGAGGAAGAGATGAAAATAAACTTGATCCGGAGAATGCAACATCTCCTGAGCCCAATGAACTTCCCATTTCTGATCTTATCCATTCTCTTTAATTCCTGCCATTTACTTTTATGAGCAATTACCCCATTCCCATTTAAGATTCTGCAATTTACTTTCCACCATTTACATTCATCTCTTTAATTCCAGCGTTTACTGTTTCTGGTATTTACTTTCCCGCCATTTAATTTTCTGCAATTCTGATAAACCACTATTTTATGGTTTATCTTGTGCTCAATTGAGTGGATTTTATCAACTCTTTACCCACTTATTCATAATATTTGCATGGTTTTATATTTCCTTCCTAATTTTGTGCTATGATTGAAAACATGCTTCTTTGATCTTATAATTGCTTATTATTAATCCTCTCTTATTACCATTAGATGCCTTGATATGTGTGCTAAGTGCTTTCAGAGATTATAGGGCAGGAATGGCTTGGAGGATAGAAAAGAAGCATGCAAAAGTGGAAGGAATACAAGAAGTTGGAGAAATTGCTAAGCTATCCAGCCTGACCTCTTCGCACTCAAACGGCTATAACTTTAGCTACAGAGGTCCAAACAACGCGGTTCCAGTTGCATTGGAAAGCTAACGTCAAGGGCTTCGATTTGATATTTATTATGCTATAGTTCCCCTCACGCTAGGCAACGCGACCGCGTGATCCATGCGGCTATGTTGCAGTGACGAAAATCCAGCATGGTTGAATTCGAGACCAGCGAATTCTGGGCTGTTTCTGACCCAGTTCTCGGCCCAAAAAATAGAGATTAGAGGCTATAAAGTGGAGGAATACATCCATTCATGGGAGCTTTCATATTCACAATTTTAGGAGTAGATGTAGTTTTTAGAGAGAGAGGTTCTTTCCTCTCTCTTAGGATTAGGATTTAGGATTTCTCTTAGTTTTAGGAGTGACTCTCAATCCCAGGTTTAATATTCCTTTTACTTTATATTCCTCTTTTTACTTTCAGATGCTTCAATGCTTGTATTAGATATGTTGCCCAATTGGCATATGAACTTTTCATCTTAAGATTTGCATATTTTATTTAATATTATTTTAGGTATTTCAGATTTAAGATTGCTTTGCTTTATTTATATTAATGCGTTTAATTTAATTTAGATATTTTCTTCCTTTTGGCTTTGGTTAGGTAATTGGTAACACTTGAGTTGTCAAATTCTCAACTCAAATTCTGGTTCGCTCAACTAGAACATTCTTCTAATTAAAGTTGCTTGATCAATCAATCTTTGTGGGATTCGACCTCACTCTATTGTGAGTTTTTACTTGACGACGAATTTGGTACACTTGCCAAAGGAAATTTGTTGTGAGACAAGTTTTTCGCGTATCACTGCTTAGCCTCTGCACGTGTGATGAGAGGACTTTTGTGTGGTTTAGAATTCACAAATAAATCTTCGTTGCAAGTATAGTTTCTAAACCAACATTAATCCTTTCAAACAAAAATTTGTTTGTCACTAGTACAAACCCCTAAATTTATAAACCGAAGTATTAGAACCTCGGGTCGTTCTCCCTAGGAATTGCAATAAAGTGTCTTGTTATTCGTTATGAGTTATATTTGGGGTTTTTGATAAGAGGCATGAAAAGTAAATGAAAATGAAAATAAACAAACAACTAAAGAGGTCTTGGCAAGGTTTGGTGGTCAAATATCTCTATCCTAATCACTAACCACAACATGAGAATTGGCAAGGACCAACCCCACTAAGTTAACCCCTAACTAATAGTAGAGAAAATTCAAGTGAGCTATGTCAATCCAAGTCCATAAGTCCTAGTTCTACATCAAATCAATTAGTGAGATCTAGCGTTAATGGCTCCCAATCGTCAATCACTTGGACATTAGTAACTCAAGAGTTCCTAAGTTACCTTCCCAAACCAAGAGCATAAAATTATACTCTAAAATCCAACCAAGAATTTTATCAAACACTTGGAAGGCCTAAAAGGAAAGCATAGTAAAATTGCAAGGAATGTAAATCTACACTACTCAATTACAAGGAATTAAACAACAACAAATCAAATGAATAATAAAGGAACATGAAAATATAAATTGCATTAAAGAGAAATAAAAGAATAAAAGTGCATCAACATAAAAGTAAAGGATTACAAGAATTAAATGCAAAACTAGAGAGAGGAAAGGTAGAAGAAGAAGAATTGCAAAAGAAAAAGTAAATCAAAGCATGAAATTAACCTAGATCTAAGAAATCCTAAGCTAGATCTAACCTACTCCTAATTCTAGAGAAAAGTGAGAGCTTCTCTATCTAAAACTACTCTAAACTAATCCTAATGTGTGTGAATGAGTAAAAATGAGTGAATGATTCCTTCCCCCTTCAATCCTTGGTCCTTATATGCATTTTGGCGCCAAAGTTGGTTGAAATTGGGCCCCACAGCTCTCAGAAATCGCTGGGCACATTTTCTATTTAAAAAATCACGTGCGCCCATCAGCGCGTACGCGTATAGTGCACGTACGCGCCCCTTGAAGAGTTTTCACAATCCACGCGTGCGGGTACCGTGCGCGTGCGCGTGGACGATGTTTCTCAAATCTTTGGCTTTTCATGATTTCTCCACCTTGCATGCTTCCCTCTTCACTCCTTTGATCCATTCCTAGCCCTATCAACCTGAAATCACTTAACAAACAAATCAAGGCATCTAGTGGAATCAATGGTGAGTTAAAATCAACAATTAAGGACCTAGAAAGCATGTTTTCACACTTAAGCACAAATTGGGAGACAATCATGAAACCATGCTATTTCATTGTGTAAATGTGGGTAAAAGGTGATAAAATCCTTCAAATGAAGCACAAGATAAACCCTAAATATGGGGTTTATCAACGTGCATCCTCCTCATGATCGTCCGCCTCCGCATCAGATAGCTCCAATGGTGTGTCAGGCTCGCAGGTGATGTCACTGTCGAATCGGATCATCAATTTTAAGTGCTCATAGTGTCACTTGTTGCGACGCTCCATACGATCCAAGCGTGTGAAGAGTCGGTGCACGAGGTGATAAATGGGCTCGGGAGCAGGTGAGGGTGCAGTGGTGGCTGGGGCAGTAGGTGAAGGGGCAGCAGAGGATGTAGCAGCCTCAACAGAGTCAGTGAGAAAGGGTGGTCGGTAGCCCAAAGCCTGGAACTTCCTGCTGTGAGGGATAATCTTCTTGCAGTCTGTGGCGGTTGGCTTTTCATCAGCAATCTCCCAAGGCACCTCAGCTCGGCGGCCCAACTGAGTAATCAAGTAGGGAATGGGGAGAGTGCCTCTAACATGGACCCTGGCCATGTAATACCGGATATAGCGGGAAAGATATAGGTCCTTGCCCTCCATCACACACCAGATGAGGGTAATCATGGCAGCTGGTACCTTAGTCTCATGAGTGCTCGGCATCACGTAATTACTCAGAATCTCCTGCCAAAACCGAGCCTCATTGTTCAGGTAGATAAGCTTTATGCCCTTTGGGTTTGTTGTTGTCTTACCCATGACCCAAGGGACGGTAGGATCAAGAGCTATAGTCCTCTTCACTGTGTCCCAGTCAAATCTCATGAATCTCATATCCTCTTCAGCCTTTTGGTAACCATCTGTCAAATTCCTCTCCAAGAAGAATCAGCCTCTCTGTTTAATTTGTTCTGAGGTGTATTGTTTGAGTTCTTCTAGAATTTTCAGGGTCTTTTCCAAGTATAGGTTCCTAGAAGATGCAAAGACCGGATACTTCAGTTCACAGTATCTGTTGGCAAACTTTACTGGGTCAGTGGCAGGCACCAATTGATCATCCTTTTCCTGTGGGGTAAAATTCTTTTCCCGCCAAGAATCATCACAGAGGATATCCAATATAGAAGTAAAGGATTCTCCTCTTTTCCTTTTGCCTGTGGTTGCCTTGCCCTTTCCTTTGCTTTTAGGGTCAGACATCCTGAAAAGTAGAAGTTCCAGGATACAGTTTAAGAATTAAAGCAGGAAAACAGGTAAGCAAATAGGATTTATCAATATAAGCATAGAGAGGAAAGGAGGAATAAAGTAGCAATATAAGCGTGAATTGAGTTAAATAGATGTAAAATTTTGGATTGTATGCAAGTTAAAAATTGGAGAAGAAAAATTTACAATCCAAAATGTATGATGTGTGGAATTGTTGTTAATTTGAAAAAACAGTAATCATGCCTTGAAGTGGTTTTAAAGTGTTTAGTTGAAAGCTAATAGAAAAGTTAGAAAGTTAAAGTAGTTAAGAGTTAAAAATGAAGTTAAAGTAAGTGGCATGGTGTTGTGGTTCCCAATTAACTAAAATTGCACAAATTTGAATAACAAGTAACTCAAATTCAAGTAAATCTTGCAGATTATTGATGATTAATCGTAGAAAAGAAATACAAAATTAAAGTGAAATCATCAATAATGTTATTAAATGAATAAGGGAATCAGAAAGAATAAGAAAGCTAGCCCGTGCATTCATGAATTGCCTTGGTTAAAACCATTTAATGCAAAACTTGAAAGTGCCAAAACTAATTCATGAATGGGAGATGTGTGAAACAATTTGCTAAAAAAAAATTGGACAGCATTTCGGCTAAAAATTGGACTTTCCCGGGTAATAAACAGTAGCAAAAACAGTTCATTTGATAATAAGGTAGTGCAGAAAAGAGTAACAAATAGTAATTTACAAGAAATCAGAATAAACAAACTCAATCTGCATGAAAGAATTAGTAAAGAGCAGCATATGAACAACATTATCATCACAGCAAATTCAAAATTGCAAAACAGATAAAACAGGTAACAAGAACGGCACAATTATCAGGCCTAAATCCACTAACCACATCCTAGCTACCTAACCACCTAAAATCCACTACGATCATGCATCTCTAACTATCCTAATTTGAACATAATTAAAAAATATGCTGAATTAATTAAAAACTGGGAACAGAATCGGCGTTTAGCGGAACCTGGTGGGCAGAGGACAAAATTTAGGCTCAGAGAGATGGTGGTGGTGTGGTAGTAGCGGTGGTGACACGGCGGCGTTGGGAGGCGGCACGGTGGCGGTTTGGTGGAGGCAGGGTGGTGTGGCTGTCTTGGTGAAGAAAAGGGGGGTTATGGGTGGAAAGAGAGAAAGAGGGTGAGGAGGGTGAGGGCTGTGGGGGCGTGGTAGCCGGTGGTTTCAGAGGGGGAAGAGGGAGAGTGCAGAGGGGAACAGGGGGTTTTGGGATGCGAAAGAGGTAGGGTTCCGTGTCGAAGGGGGTAACTGGAATCAAATCCACACGGACGCGTGGGTCACGCGAACGCGTGCTTAGGGCGGAAAGGCTATGATGCGAACACGTCATTGACGCGATCGCACGATTGATGGATAATGAAAGGGATGCGTACGCGTGGGGAACACGTACGCATCGCTCAGAATTGTGCTAAACGCACAATTCCAGTGTCGTTTTGGCGCAACTTTCTGTTTCCATTTAGGGGAAATGATTACTACGCGACGCGTACGCGTCGCCCACGCTATTACGTGGTGTGTGTGAAGTGAAAGTGACGTGTTCACGTCCCTGACGCAACCGCGTGGCCAAAATTGTGCCTAATGCATACCAGCCGCATGATTCCAGCCCAACTTTCTGGGCGTTGGATTGTTATGTCGATTTTGAATCGACGCCCACGCGTGGCCCATGCGCACGCGTGGCCCATGCGCACGCGTGGGGTGCATTTTTTTTATGCAGGATGCAAAATACAATGCTAATATGGATGTTATGAATAATTCAAAGTTTAATAAAATAGAATAAAATAAAACTTAAAAACAAACAAAATAAAATAAAATTAAGAGTAAATTACTAATTATGTCCCCAAATTTGTAAAACACTGACATAAATACCCCTAATATTTGTTAACGACAATCATATCCTCGAAAAAATTAAAAATGCTACAAATCTGTCCAACCGTGAAGACAACCCTTCTTCATTAAACGGAGCTTGGTGATGTGGCAAACAAAATTTTAACATGGCCTCCGTAAAGGGCTTCAATCCCTTTTCTCCCTTATATATGATTGAGAGAGAACGTTTTTCCCAATTTCAGCAAAAAGCAAAACCCTAACCATTGTCATGCATGGTGGAAGCAAAGTCATGTCTAGTTGTAATCGAAGGACACAGTCTATGAAAAATAGTAGCTCTGAAGGCCACGAAGAACATGTGAGCAAGCTATATGATGGGACATGCTTCTGCTGTCTTCAGGTGGTGGCGTTGAAGTCGAAGACGAGGAGAAACCCAGGAAGATGGTTCTTCAGGTGTCCTCTATGGAAGGTATGTATGAATTTTCTGCTTTATTTGTTCCCCCCTTGACAATTGAGCTTGATGAATGGTTTTTGTGTTGGGCAGACGAAGAACACTGGGTGCCGTTATTTTCAGTGGATGGACGAAACGAATGAGGAATCTGTTGGGGTGGAAGAATGCTCTAAGAATGGCACAGTAGTATGCAATGCATGTGGAGTCTTGAAAGGGAGGTTTACCAGTGTTGAGACTGAGATGACACACAGAGATCGAAAGATGTTGATAGAGCAGATGAAGAGAGTTGAATTGAGATCTTAATACGAATGCCACGCTGGAATTTTGTTTGCCACATCACCAAGCTCCATTTAACAGAGAAGGGTTCTCCTCACGGTTGGGCAGATTTGTAGCGTTTTTAAATTTTTCGAGGGTATGATTGTCGTTAACAAATATTAGGAGTATTTATGTCAGTGTCTTACAAATTGGGGGACATAAGTCCTTAAGTTGGACATTCTGGTGAGTTACTTGTTATGGTGGCTTGTGTTTGAATTCATCCAAATATCTCTACCATTGTTTGGAATTCCAATAGTCTCTGGGGTCCCAAACTAGGCATATAAAGACTTTGAGCAAATCAAAGGAGGTTTTTAGGCTCCAGGGGTAGTGATTGTCAGGATAAATTCCAGGGTCCCAAACCTTGCTTCTGTACCCATCTTTGTCTTGATCTACAGTTTTCCAGCCGAGTAGTACGGAATTTGAATTCTCACTAAGATGACCGAATGTCCTCCAAGACCCATTCAATCGAACTCGAAACCAATCCTTGTACTTCAAATTGAAGCGTGGAGCTTTATTGAATCTTACATACCAACTTTGAGTGCGATCCATTTTTTTCTTACTCTTAAAGCCGCAAAGAGCTCTAAGCTGGACATCTGTTTCAAGCAAACCATATTCAAGGGGAAAAGTAAAGATAAAGGCTAAGGATTTTACCCACTTGAAGTTTGTATTGGGTGGTAATGGCCTTGGGATAGGTGTTTCCAGTGGTTTTGCAAGCTCTACTCCCTTGTATTCTTTTGTGAATTACTCCACTTCTTTGAAAACTTCTTCAACTGCAACCACGTCTTGATCAAAGTCTTCGATATCTTCCTCATCACTTAAGTCATAAACTGGAGGTTGAGAAAAGTCTACCTCCGCATCATCTTCGTATTCACTTGGGGAAGATTCTTCAATCTCAGAGAATTCACTTGTGGATACAAGTTCATTACTAGGATAACTTGATTCATAGTTATCAGTACCAAGGAAACTTACTTCTTGATCTGTTCCGTTCAGCTCTTCATAAAATACATGCTTCGGGAGTTGTGCACTATCCTCCTTAGCATCGATTGCAAACTGCTTGGCGAAATTTTTCATAATTCTTAGTTCCCATAGAGGTTCAACGTCTTCTAAGTCTTCAACCAATTCTTCTTCTTCGATAATTTCAACTTCCTCCACTTGTTCCAGCACAAAGTCATGCTCCATACTGTCCACTGGAGTTTTCAGTATTTCCTTCATGCTACGTTCTTCATTAGATTGCCCACATGAAGCCATGGGGTTCCTTGAGTGTTCGAACATCGGGAAGCTAATCGATTTATCGCTTGATCCAATTGGTGAAGGGTTGCATGAAATTTATCCACTATTTTCTTGAGACGTTCCTGTGATTCTCGGGTTGATGGATATGGACATGTTGCATATAGATGTGGTGATTCTTGGGAGTAATTGGATTGGAATTAGGGTGGGTAAGGGTTAGGGGCATATGGAGGTAAGTGTGGGTAGGTGGCTTGTGAGTGTGGTGGTTCATAGCTATATTAAAGAGGTGGTTTATAGGCGTATGAAGGGACTTCTTGGTAACCACAAGGGGGTCCACCATATCTTTTATCTTCGTACACACCTTGGAATGGCTTCTGACCATAGTAAACTGGTGGGAGTTGGTTGTCACGAGAAGGTCCACCGTATCTATTATCTTGGCATGCGTTGTAGAATGATCGTTGTCCATGGTATTTTGGAAGGTGTTGTCACCGAAAGGGTTGATCAGATCCTTGTGGCGCCTTCCATCTTTGATTGTTTTGACCTTGATGCATGTTTCTGTTATAGCTTCTATTCCTTGCAACAAGATTAGAACCAAACTCAAAGCGACTGGGGTAAGAACTCATAGTAGATAATAAAAATTAAAAACAAAAAATAAAAACAAATAAACAAGCAAAATATTACAATAACCAATAATAAGGCACACAATTGCAATTCCCCGGCAACGGCGCCATTTTGACGAACTGAATTCCTGCTGGTAAAGAATTTTTATAAAAATAATCACGTTGTAAGTATAGTTTCTAAACCAGCAAAGAATCCTTTCGTACAAAAACTTTGGTTGTCACAAGTAACAAAACCCAATAAAAATTATAACCGAGGTATTTAAACCTCGGGTCGTCTTCTCAAGGAATTGCAGGGAAGTATGATTTATTATTGGTTATAAAATTGGGTATTTTTCGGTTTTTGAAATAGGGAACAAGTAATTTAAATAGCAAGAAAAATAAATTAATAATTAAAAAGAAGACTCTTGGTAAGGTGTGAGAACTGGAAATCCCATCATAGTTATCCTTATCAGGTGTGATGAGAATTGGATTTTGCTCCCACTTAGTTAACCCTCACTAAATAAAGGAAAGTCAAGTGGACTAATTAATTTGATCCTCAAGTCCTAGTCAACTCCTGTGGAAAGACTAGCTTTAGAGTGATCGAAATCAATCAGCAATTCCCAAATCTCAATCAACTGCTGAGTTTGTCAACTCAAGTGTTACCAATTACTTAACCAAAGCAAAAAGGAGAAAAATCTAAATTAAATTAAAAGCATCAATAACTGAATAAAACAATTATAAATCTGAAATACCTCAATATGTATTAATTAAGAAAATCAATCCTAACATGGAGTTCATAAACCAAATTGAAAATAAAAATATCAATTAAAGTAATAGAATAAATAAAAGTAGAAAATAAATTAAAGGAACATTGAGCCTGTGATTGAAGAGAAGTAATCATAAAATAAGAGAAATCCTAATTCTAAAACCTAAGAGAGATGAGAGAGCCTCTCTCTCTAAAAACTACATCTAATCCTCAATTTGTGAATAATGAAGTTGTCTCAATTGTTCTTGTTGATTCCCCTATTCTCTGGCTTCTATTCTATATTTCTGGGCTTGGATTTGGCCCGAAAAAGGGCCAAGAAATAACTGGGGGAGACTTTTGCAATTTTCTGCATGTGACGTTCGTCACACGTGCACGTGGGTCACACGTTTGCATGGTTTGGAGTTTTTACTTGTCATGCGTACGCGTCATTTGTGTTCTGCTCAAGGCACGCGTCCGCATTGTCCATGCGTACGTGTCGCTGCCATTTTGCGCTAGGCACGTGACGTGGCAAAAATTGGCGAGTTAAGAAATTATTAGAAGAGATACGTTGCAAGTACAGTTCTTAACCAACCAGAAATCCGCTTATCAATTTAGAAGGGTTGTCACAAAATTTAAATTAAAATACTAGGAGTATGAGTCCCAGGTCGTCTCCCAACGAGTTGCAGAGAGATGTGCTATTTTATTAATCAGATGTTTTCAAAAATGGTTTGAGTTGAATAACGGGAAATTAAATTGGAGAATTTATGTAATTTTAAATAAAAACCTTGGCTGAGAGTAGATTAGTTGGAAGTCCTATTCTTGTTGGAGTACTCTCAAGATTAATTGATAATTGAGGGTTGTTCTGTTTAGTTATCCCTTACTAGGTAAGGGAAAGTCAAACAAGTTGGAAAGCTATTTCTATTCCCAAGTCCCAATCCGCTTACTTGGAAGGATTGGTGTCAGTGACTAGAGAGTAATCCAACAATAAACCCAATTACAATTTTTCTTTTAAGCATTCCAACACAAGGTCTTCCCTTCAATCAACTCCCATCCAAGTTATGGAACTACTCGCTCATTGTGAATGTAGAATTCATAACATAGGAAAGGGAAATAAAGAAAGACATGATAAATAATAATAAAAAGACCAATTAAAAATAAAAATAGTTCTTATATTAATAAACTCTAAAAATAATCCAATAGTAATTCTGAATAAACAAAGGACATGGAAGAGTAATAGACAGGTAAAGAAAACAAGCTAGAATGACGAAGTCTTGCTGAGGTAATAACTCTTCTCAATATCCCAATGGGAAAATTAATAAAAATAAAATCCTAAGAACTATGAATGTGTAGAGAGAAAACCTAGAGGAGGAGTAAAACTAGATTTAAAACTGAGAATTGTCTGTAATGAATTGTTGTTCTTCGTTTCTCCAAGTTCTTTGGCTCTAGTCTGCTTTTTTGGGCCAAAAATTGGGTCAAAACAGGGCCCAAAATCGCCCCCAGCAAATTCTGCAGATTCTGCAGATCGCGCATGTCACGCGATCATGTCATTCATGCGGACGCGTCATTCGGCGTTTTGCCTTGCCACGCGTGCGCGTCGCCTACGCCCCCGCGTCACTTGTGCAGTTCCAATCCGCACGGTCGCGTGAGCCATGCGTCCGCGTCACTGCGATTTCCTCTATGTAGTGCGGTCGCGTCAGCTATGCGTCCGCGTCACTTCTCGCTGGTCATCTCCTCAATTTCTTGTGTTTCTTCCATTTTTGCAACCTTCCTTTCCAATCTCCAAGTCATTCATGCCCTATAAAGCTTGAAACACTTAACACATAGATCACGGCATCTAATGGAATGAAGGAGAATTAAAATACATAATTAAAAGTCTTTAGAAAGCAAATATTCAATCATGTAATAATTTTAAGAAGGAAATATAAATGCATGCCAATCATATGAATAAGTGGGTAAAGAATTGATAAAACCATACAATTAAGCACAATATAAACCATAAAATAGTGGTTTAGCAACCTCCCCACACTTAAACATTAGCATGTCCTCATGCTTAGTTGAAAGATATAAAATAAATGAGTAGGAACATGTAAAACTCATGTAATGCAGTGCAACCTATATATATGAATGCAACTATATGATTCTTATCTACTTGATCAAAAGTAAATAGGTTCTTCAAGACAATTACAAATCAAACTCCACTAATTCAATTCTTATACAGTAAGAACAGATAAAAAAATGCAAGAAGGTAGCTCATGAAAGCAAGGAACATAGAATTTTAAGCATTGAACCCTCACTGATGATGTATGTACACTCTAATCTCTCTAGTGTATAGGGCAATCACTCTATCCTTCTCTAATCATGCTTTCTAATTTTTTTGTTCTTCACCTAACTAATCAACAACAATTAATATATCAATGCAAATATCATGAGGTCTTTTCAAGGTTGTAATGAGGCCAAGGTAAGGGTAAGGGTACATATATGGCTAAGTAAGCTTATAAATCGAATCTTTAATTAGCCCAAGCTTTAACCCAACATATATATGTTCTATATAACTTAAAATTCACACCTAGCTACCCAAAATTTCTCTTTCACATTCCATACTCATGTATCAACTTTTTATTTTAATTTTATCATACATGCATTGATCTTTGAATTCTTAACTTAACATTGGGGTAATTTTGTCCCCTTATTTATTTATTGAATATTTTTGGATTTTTTTTCAACATAAACATAAAAAATAAACATAGCTAATCAATGCACATAAATATATTTATTCTTATAGTTTCACATGAGTAGGTACCCAAATTCCCATTATATTATCATGACACATTCCCTTATTATCTTTTGTTCCCACAATTTCCCATACTTAATTAACACACATAATTCTATCTTAACCTAACTAAAGATTCAATTGGGGTATAAAATTGTTTTTCCGCTTAAGGCTAGTAATGTGGTAAAATACATAACAAATGGGATTTAAAGGCTCAAAGTGGTTAACAAAGGTAATTGAAAGGGTAGGCTTAATTTGGATAAGTGAGTTTAAACAAGTAATGGCCTCAATCATATGCAAACATATAAATATATTTAACATTGGACATATAGGATGAAACAAAATGTAGATTACAATCATATAGAAGTAAACACACAAGAATAAAATAATTATGGTTAAATAATATAACCATGCGTTTGGGCTCAAATCTTGTAGGTTGTGTGTTCTTTAGCCAAAAAATCATGTTCCAAATACAACTTCAAGCAAATTTTAACATAAAAGTTTTGATTAAAATTAGTGAAATTTTGTTCTAAAGATAGGGTCTTAGAAGAAACTTATTGTCTTTTCAATCAAGTAGAACATGCATGCAACTAATCTATTACTATGAAATTTATCCTATTCTACAAAAGAAAAACTAACTAAATATCCTAATATATTGGTGTTAGGGAAGAGAAATTACCTCCGGAAGTCACGTACTGATCGACCTCCCCACACTTAAGGCTTTGCACCGTCCTCGGTGCCATCTGTCAGGAACAAAGGTGGGCTGGTGGCAGTATCTCCACAGTCGGGACCGTCATGGCTCCCTGTGCTAGTAAAGGAAGTGGAGTCTGGGGTGTTTGACTCCTTGAATTTTCCAATAATCAGCTCCTTAAGGTATGTGAATTGGCGCTTGTTACGGCGCTCTCTTAGCTTTGCTTTCTGTTCCTGCCAATCCAACTTTTCAAGTATCTGATAGAGCAGTTGGGTTGTTGTAGGTCCTTGTGGTATGGAAGGAGGAATGTCCTCAACCGGTTCTGTAGGCTGGCTAGTAGTGGCTGCTGGAAGTCTAATATATTTCCTATTTGGGACGTACTGATCATCCCATGGAAGCATGGCTTTGGTGTCCCCAGCTCTGTAGGAGATCTGAGACCAAGACGGGAAAAGGTAAGTTGCCCGCAATCTGTACGTGTCCCATGGCATTCCGGATGTGTCTTGGTTGGTTCAGAGGCTGGTCTGTAAGGATGCACCATAGTAGAACGGCCATGTCTGCAGTGAAGGAGGACTCATGGGTGCTCGGAAAGACATAATGGGACATAATCTGTGCCCATACTTGAGCCTCCAAGGTAAGTGCTGAAGCCGATATTCCCTTAGGATGGTAATGGTGGTATCGGTAGATCCATCTGCTTCCAAGTAGTGCGATAACTCTGAGAACAACGTCCCAGTCAAATTGGTACATCTGGCGCTTGAGTGAGGCTTCTTGAAAGGCGTCCAATCCTTCTGGAGCAGGGAGAAGATCTAGAGCTCGTTGAATGGCCTCTTCTGTAATGGGGACTTGCTTTTGACGTACATAGATAGACTACAGGGTTGGCAGGTGGAAATTATAGTAGAACTCAACTACCCAAGAAAGATTAACCTACCTTGGCTGTCTCTGGAGGAAACCCCATTGTCTTCGTTCAATTTGCGGCTCAACAAAGGTAGCAATATTGGGCAGGAGGATAAGAAGGTATTCGTTGTTGTAGCTCTGTACTGCCAGGATAGGGAACATCTGCTCACAGTAGCGATTGAGAAATCGCGCAGTGTCCTTTGCTGGGAAGGCTTTTTCTTTTTCATCAACCTTTATAATCCTCTTGATTCTTTTTGTTGAGGGTTTGACTGCAGTTGAAGAAGGCTCTGCCACTAATGCTCTTTTTGTTCCTCTTCTTGCTGGTAGTTTGGGAGTAGCTTTCTCTTTTCCTTTCTTGGTGGCCATCCTGAAAAGGAAAAAATAAAGTAACATGAATTCAAAGGGGCAGAGCAAGGAAGAGGATGGTATAAGTGATAATCAATGCACGGTAAAGAGGATGTCGTTAACACATGGTCATGAGTACATGTGAAAAGTTTCACCAATGGAAATATAGAGAGTGCATTTGATGACAATTAAATGCAAGGTGTTTATTGGCATGCAGGCAAAGGCATGAGTAGCATAGATCAAGAATTTAATTTGTTAAATATGTTATTACTCGCAACAAACTAACCATCACGCTTATATTGACAATTAAATTAAATTAATAAAATAGTAAAGGGAATTTATGAAAAGCAAGCATTGAATAGTAGAATAGAATAATGTAGAAAATGCATAATGCCATATGGGCTTTTTTCACAAACACGTAGCATGCATGATGAATAAACTATTGAAAATAATAATTTGAACATGCAAGCAACCCTTTAAAAAGTAATATATAATTGCCAAATAATTTTACAACAATCCACAAGGATATATTGAGAAATAATGACTTAATTAAATTTCTAACACCAATCAAAAGAAAAAGAAAGAAAAAGAGAAACGTGGATAATGCAAGTAAAAAGAAAAGAAAAGAAGAAAACATAAATTAAGAAGAAGAATAGAAAAGTAACAAGAGAAGAAGAAAAGAAAAACCTTGATAATGGGGATGAGAGACAGGGAGAAGAAGGTGAGAAAGAAGGAAGAAGGAAGAAGGAAGAAATAAGGAGGGAAAAGAGAAAATAGGATTTGGGGAGAAGAAATATAAGATATTTGGCAAATCAGGGTAAGCTATGCGGCGCAAGCGACGCGGACGCATGGGTGATGCGTTCGCGCGAATTGCGCTTATTCGGATTGACGCGGTCACGTCAGTCACGAGGTCGCGTGACACGTTTTATGCTACTGGCGTGAGGGCAGCCTCGCGCTCGCACAGGTCTCTGTTCGAAAGCTTATTTTGCAAAAATATGGGTGACGCGATCGCGTGGGTCACGTGACCACGTGAGTGGCCAATATTGGGATATCATGCGGACGCATGGAGCACGCGTTCGCGTAAGGGCTGTGCATCTAGCGCTAGTCCAGCACCACTCCAGCATAACTTTCGGCTATGCACCATTTTCATGTCGATTTTCAGGTCATGCGGCTGTGTGGGTGATGCGGTCGCGTGGGAGGCAAATTTTCTACCTGACGCGGACGTGTGGTGCGATTTGTGCCAAAGGTGCGCCTCCAGCCATGCTCTAGCATGACTTTCTATTCACTTTCTTATTCATTCTGAGCCACCTGCGACGCAGACGCATCATTGATGCGGTCGCGTCGCGTGAATTTTTTTTTTTCGAAATAAAAATATGCAAATGCAGATGCAAGCTAAATGTGCGAATAAGGAGAAGAGTTATTGAAAAAAAAAAACTGCGAATAAAGAAAAGAACGATCATACCCTGGTGGGTTGTCTCCCACCTAGCACTTTGCTTTAACGTCCGTAAGTTGGACGCCCTACTAGCTCAGTCTTCGGCTTTGTGTGGATCTTCCAAGAGGAAGATCTCGAGCTCCTTGTTTTTCTTCAACTTCTCGCCATGGTACAGCTTTAAACGATGTCCATTAACTTTGATGAGTTCAGAGCTTAAAGGATGACTTTGGTGAAAAACTCCGTACGGCTCGGCCTTCTCTACTCTATATGGACCTTCCCATCTTGATCTCAACTTGCCTGGCATGAGCCTCAGTCGAAATTTATAAAGGAAGACTAAGTCCCTAGGTTGGAACTCTCTCCTCTTGATGTGCTTATCATGTACAGCCTTCATCTTCTCCTTGTACAGCCTTGAGTTCTCATAAGCTTCCAGGCGAAGGCTTTCTAATTCTTGCAGTTGCAACTTCCTCTCAGCTCCGGCAGTTTCAAATCCCATATTGCATTCCTTTACTGCCCAAAAGGATTTGTGCTCTACTTCAACTGGGAGATGACAGGCTTTTCCATAGACTAAGCGAAAGGGACTCATCCCAATGGGTGTCTTATATGCTGTTCTGTATGCCCAAAGTGCATCTTGTAGCCTGGTGCTCCAGTCTCTCCTATGAGGTTTGACTATCTTCTGTAATATACACTTTATCTCTCTGTTTGACACCTCGGCTTGCCCATTAGTCTGAGGATGGTAGGCGGTTGCAACTTTATGAATTATCCCATGCTTCTTCATTAATCCTGTTAGTCTCCTGTTATAAAAATGGGTGCCTTGATCGCTCACGATTGCTCGTGGGGATCCAAAGCGACAAATAATGTGGTTTCTAACAAAGGAAAAAACAGTGTTAGCATCATCAGTGCGGGTAGGAATCGCTTCCACCCATTTGGAAACGTAATCCACAGCTAACAATATATAAAAGTAACCATTAGAATTTGGAAATGGGCCCATGAAGTCAATGCCCCAAACATCAAAAACTTCACAGAAAAGCATAATTTGTTGAGGCATCTCATCTCTCATGGATATATTACCAAATTTTTGGCATGGGAAACAAGATTTACAAAATTCAGCAGCGTCTCTAAAAAGAGTAGGCCACCAGAATCCACATTCTAAGATTTTTCTAGCTGTTCTTTGAGGGCCAAAATGTCCTCCACTCTCAGATGAGTGGCAGGCCTCTAAGATGGACTGGAATTCTAATTGAGGCACACACCGTCTAATTACCTGGTCAGTGCCACATCTCCATAAATATGAGTCATCCCATATATAATATTTAGACTTACTTTTCAGCTTGTCTCTTTGATGCTTAGTAAAGTTTGGAGGAAAAGTGCAGCTAACTAGATAATTAGCTACAGGTGCATACCAAGGGACTACCTCAGATACTGCTTGCAGGTTATCAAATGGGAAATTATCAGCTATAGGAGTGGAGTCATGCTTAATGTGCTCAAGGCGACTTAAGTGGTCTGCCATTAGATTCTGGTTACCACTCTTATCCTTAATTTCTAAATCAAATTCTTGTAGTAGCAGTATCCAACGTATAAGCCTTGGTTTAGATTCCTTTTTAGCCAATAAATACTTTAGAGCTGCGTAGTCTGAGTACACTACTACTTTCGTACCAAGTAAATAGGCTTGGAATTTATCTAGAGCAAAAACAATAGCAAGAAGCTCTTTCTCAGTAGTAGTATAATTAGACTGAGCGGCATCTAAAGTTTTAGACGCATAAGCAATTACAAAGGGGTCCTTACTTTCACGCTGAGCCAGTGCTGTACCTACTGCATGGTTGGAGGCATCGCACATTATTTCAAATGGCTGGCTCCAGTCTGGTCCTCTCACAATTGGAGATTGAGTCAGGGCGGTCTTCAGCTTATCAAACGCTTGTTTACAATCCTCACTGAACTCGAACTCAATATCTTTCTGCAATAGTCTGGATAAAGGGAAGAGCTACTTTACTAAAGTCCTTAATGAATCTCCTGTAAAAACCTGCATGGCCAAGAAACGAACGGACTTCCCTCACAGAGGAGGGGTAAGGTAAACTAGAAATAACATCCACCTTTGCTGGATCTACAGAATTTCCAGTATTAGACACAACATGTCCTAGTACAATCCCTTGTTTAACCATAAAGTGACATTTTTCAAAATTCAATACAAGGTTTGTATTGACACATCTATCTAATACTCTAGATAAACTATCTAAGAAAAGATTGAAGGAATCACCATATACACTAAAGTCATCCATGAAAACCTCCATACAGTCCTCAATAAGATCAGAGAAAAGACTCATCATGCACCTTTTGAAAGTAGCTGGTGCATTGCATAAGCCAAAGGGCATTCTCTTATAAGCATAAGTCCCAAAAGAACATGTAAAAGTGGTCTTTTCCTGATCTTCAGGAGCTATATGAATCTGGAAATAGCCTGTGTAACGATCTAAGAAACAACAATGTGATTTACCTGACAAGCGATCCAGCATTTGATCAATGAATGGAAGAGAATAGTGATCCTTACGAGTGGCCTGGTTTAGGTGTCTGTAGTCAATGCAGACCCTCCAGGCGTTTTGAACTCTAGTTGCCATGTGCTCTCCATGCTCATTCTTCACTGTAGTGACTCCAGACTTCTTGGGCACCACTTGTACTGGGCTTACCCATTCACTGTCTGAGATGGGGTAGATGATATCTGCCTCCAGTAGTCTGGTCACTTCCTTCTTGACAACCTCTAAGATAGTGGGGTTCAGTCTTCTCTGGGGTTGACGGACAGGTCTTGCTCCCTCTTCTAAAAATATTCTGTGCTCACAGACCTGAGGGTTGATGCCTACTATGTCTGCCAAACTCCAACCAATTGCCTTCTTGTACCTCCTCAGCACACTAAGTAGCTGCTCTTCTTGTTGAGAAGTGAGTTCCCTTACAATGATAACTGGAAACTTCTGCTTGTCCTCAAGGTAAGCATATTTGAGGTGTGGAGGGAGGGGTTTCAATTCTAACTTCTGCTCATGGTTATGCTCTGGGTTGTCTGGAGCTGGTAACAATGGTAAAGCACTGTCATTGTTCTCAGAAAGTGTCCCCACACTCGGACCTTGTCCTATGTACTTCTCTTCAAATTCCTCCTGGTGAATTTCAGCCACGGTTTCATCTATGATGTCACACTAGAGGATAGAATGATCCTCCGGAGGATGCTTCATAGCTCCATTCAGATTGAAGATTACTACTCGGCCATCTATTTCAAAAGAGTATGTTCCTGAAAAAGCATCTAATTTGAACTTTGAGGTCTTAAGGAATGGTCTTCCTAGTAGGAATGATGATGGCTAATCTGAGTCATTTTAGGGCATCTCCAGGATATAAAAGTCAATGGGAAATGTGAGACCCTTAATGCCCACTAATACATCTTCGGCTATTCCAACCACCGTAATAATGCTTTTATCTGCTAACACAAAACGAGCTGCCGACCTTTTTAAAGAAGGGAGCCTCAAGGTATCATATATGGACAAAGGTATTATACTAACACATGCTCCTAAATCACACATGCAGTCAGAAAATATCACACCACCAATAATACAATTAACCATACATGGACCTGGATCACTACACTTTTCAGGTATACCTCCCATTAAAGCAGATTTAGAACTACCTAAAGGAATAGTTTCTAATTCATTAATTTTGTCTTTATGTATACATAAATCTTTTAGAAACTTTGCGTACTTAAGTACCTGCTGAATAACATCAAAAAGGGGGACAGTTACCTCAACCCTTTTGAATATCTCTACCATTTTGGGGTCAGGTTCCAACTGCTTCCTGGCCTTCCTTGCAATTTGTGGAAATGGAATATGAATGGCGTCCTTCACAGCTTCAGCGTCCTCTGGTGCTTCTTCCTGTGATTGAGCTTCTTCTTCTTCAACCATGTCCTGTATGTCCTCTTCCTCTTCAACATCTTTTACTTCCACTACCTCTTCAGCTGAGGCGTGTTCTGGTGGGTTTGGTTCCTCCTGATTCCTCTCTTGCAGTGTAGTTCCAGACCTTAGGGTGATGGCATTGATGGCACCCTTCGGATTGGGCAAGGGTTGAGAAGGAATTCCACTGGAGTTTGCCTGTTGAGTGTTTGAAGTATTGGGTGGTGCCAGCTGAGAGATGAGAGCTTGTATGGTGGATGCTAGGCCATTAAGTGAACTTTTCATGTTCCTTTGTCCTTGTGCAATGGATTGAATGGCCTCTTCACTCGGAGAGGAATTAGATTGAGTGATCTACAAAACTTATTGTTGGTTGTGCTGTGGCCCTTGGGACTGCCTCAGGTGAGGTGCTCTGTAAGGCTCGTTCTGGTTCTGCTGCCTGTTGTTGTTATTTTTCCACCTCTGATATCCTTGATTGTCTCTGCCTCCTCTGTTATTGTTGTCCCTCCAATTCTGGTCAGAATTATCTCTCCATCCTTGGTTGGAATTGTCCTGCCATCTATGATTGTAACTGCCACCTTGATTGTACCCTTGGTTGGGGCGGTCATAGAAGTTATGAGTGGCTGCCACGGTGTTGTCTTCCTATTGGAGCTGCGGGCATTCATCAGTATAATGGCTGTAATCAGCACATATTCCGCACACTCTCTGTGGGACTAGCTGTTGGCTTTGATGCGTTTGTTGTTGACTTAACTGCATCTGCTTCAGTAAGGTGGTCATTTCACTTATACTCTGAGCCAGAGCAGTAGTCTCCTTGCTAGAAGATACCTCTGTAACATCTTTTGACTGGCCTTGTTTCTGCCTGTGATTTCTTGTAGATTCAGCTAAGTCGCTGATCAATTGTCATGCCTCATCAGTGGTCTTGTACTTTTTCATAGACCCATTGCTAGCACTTTCCAATGTAGTCTTATCTTGGGGCCTCATACCCTGTGTTACGTAGCCGAGCAACACTATCTTGTCAATTATATGGTGGGGGCATGCTTCCAGAAGATTGTTGAAGCGCTCTCAGTATTCATAGAGAGTCTCGGATTCATCTTGAACAATCATGGAAAGGTCTTTCCTCAGTTTATCAGTAACTTCAGCTGGAAAGAATTTTTCCAAAAATTCTCTTCTAAGTGTATCCCAGTCGGATACAGTTGCTGCGGGTTGAGTGTAGTACCACTCTCTCTCCTTTCCCTCAAGAGAGAATGGAAAGGCTTTTAACAAAATTGAAGTTTCATATGCACCATCACGCCTGACAGTAGAACAGGCTGCTTGGAAATCTCTCAGGTGCTTGATAGGCTCTTGAGCAGGTAAGCCATGAAACTTAGGCATCAAGTTTAGCAGTGTAGTCTTTATTTCAAAGTCTGTAGCCACCGCTGGGTGATGCGCTTGAAACGATTGCATGGAAAAATCAGGGGCTCCAGCCTCCTGGATAGTAATTCTACTAGGTGCTGCCATGTCACCTGCACGTAAATCAACTGAATCAGCAGAAAGGGAGCCTGTGTAACGACCCAACTTCCAGTACGTCATGATCGTACCGAAAGTAAGGCATTACCAACCTGCTTTCCTTTATTAACTATTTACTATCGAGCCTTTAGTTCAATATCGCATTTTAGTTTTATAGAAAATTCCAGAAAAATTTTGTTTTTATTATTTAAAATCATATAGCAAACATCACCAAGTAATAATAATCACATAATTATTAATAATAATATCTGTCATACAAAAGATTTCAAATAAAACTCAGATACAAATCCTATCCATATGTATAAAAATAAAAATCTTAAGCAATAAGAGCGAGGGAACTCTATGAAAGCAAATTAACTCATACACTTAACTCATAAATATAGTCCAACAATCGTCCGCAGCTTCAAACTGAGTCTTCGAACTTGTGTCACTGAAAGGGTGGAAGATTTTGGGGTGAGAAATAACCACACGTTCTCAGTAGGGAATGGGAATGCCGTAAAAGTAATGATTAACATGCAAATAATTAACTCCAGTTTCCAATGTAGTTTTCTTTATCAAACCTTTTCAAAATTTCTTAAGACTTACTTGAAACCGTTTAAAACCCTTTCTTTAAATCATATTACTTAAATAAAGTCTCAACCGCATTAGCAATTCTTCAGCTACAAATAGCATTCCTCAACCATCACAATAACTAAGTAAATCAGCAACATAAATAATATACCCAAACCTCACTTCACAAATACCATTCCTCAATACTTCACTAAGTTCAAAGCATCAACAAAAATATCTAATCAAACACACAAGCAAGTCACCAGGACAAGCAGCACAATCATAAAGAAACAAGACAAGCAACACGATCAAATGCATATGCACAAACAATATGATGCATGTCTGTCCTAAGCAGGCCATGAGCTCACGTGTCGGTTGGCTGCCCGCAATCCCGACATTTACCCGGTCACGAGTAATCCCGATTTTCCGGATACGATTTTCCGTTCCTAAATAAATGCGCATATAATAATAGCTGCTCATCTGAGACAGCCTCTGCTTACTGCAGGAAAATATATATACTCTGCTCTGCTCTGGCGAAGCGGAAAATAGCTGTAAGTAACTTAGTTTTCCTACAGAAGCTCTGGGTTGCATTAAGCGACTAATATATATTAAATATAGCTCTAGGTTGCATCAAGCAACTAATATATATATATATATAAATATAGCTCTGGGTTGCATCAAGCAACTAATATATATATATATATATATATATATATATATATATATCTCTTTATCATATTACTCTTCTCTTTATATCTCTTTACTCTGTTCTAGTTTCTCTTTTCTCTGTATCTCTTTACTCTGCTCTGGTTACTCTGTTCTCTGTGTTTCTCTCTTCTGTTCTGATATCTTTGCTTAACATATGTATTTAAAGCTTATGTAAATTTCGGTATGAATAGTGAGCCTGTTCCAAGTATAGGTTCATTAAGTCTATACTGAAATAGTTTAACTTTTCATATTATACCTAACCATAGTCGCAACTCAAGTACTAACTAAGTTGCCCTAGTTCGTTCGCTAGTCTCTGTCTGTTTTTCTGTTATTAAAACTTTACAGACTTTTCTTTGGTAAATCAAACTCAAAATATTATAATTCCTTTCTTAACTAAATAAAACTCAAGTAATATAATTTTCCAAATTCAAAGCTTCTAAAATAACTTTTCAAGTGAAACCTCATATTTTCATAAAATTTCGGCAACACCTCCCCTAAAACTCGGACCTAGCCACCCTTACGGGTTCCCTCTTTCTCAATATCTCATCAAACCTTTCTCAACAATTGCCACAACAATAAATTCTCAAAAACATTTGATAATAGTATAGAAAATATATTTCTCAAGTTCCATATCCAAGTAATCACCAAAACAACATTGGCAGTCTAATTTCAGTTTTATTTTAAAAATATCAAACAAATTCGGAATTATGCAAACCTTATGTCCACAGGTCCGTCTCAGATTAAGCTTTCTATTAAACCAAAAATCACAATTTTTCGCTGGCTCTAGCTTCGAGAATATAAGTAAAACCGTGACTGCTCTATAGTGCCTTAAAACCAGAAGACAGCAGCAGCGGACAACAGTCGAAATTTCATATAAAATCCAAATTAAATCATACAACCTTAAAAATTAATGTGGTTAAACATAACTTATCCAAATTTATTTCTTAATTGGTTCCAGGGTCATACCAGTTTTAATGAAGGAGTTACGTAGCTTGGAAGTTAAGTAATTTTCTGCTGAAATCTGTTTTACAAATCATTGAACACAACCTCTTCCAAGTCCCATAACTCACTGATTAAAACATGGAAAACCCTGAAATTTAAATCATATATACTAACCATACTCAACTTTCACCTCCAATTGGTTGCATCTCAATATAATTCCAGAATTAAAAATTATAAAGGCTCAAAGTTACTGACTTAGAAAACAAAACCTGATTTTTACTGCATAATACATCTTACTTTAAAAATTCATATCATTAAAACCACAAATTCACCAGATTTGGCATTCCTAATTCAAAAATTTACCATAAATCATAAACTTAATGAAAAAGCCTCAAATTCACCAGTCCAGCATCCTATATCCCAAAGCTTAATCCAGATTTGGTCCCACGTAATTCCGATCATCACAGAATTAGTTATAGATTTTCAAAGTCTCCGGCTTCATTTAAAAGTAATGCAGAAAATCAAGTTTTAAATTTTAACTTTGAAAAATCTTAACTAGTTCTATAGTTAATTGAAACTTCCCAAAATTGAATCCCAACAACAACTTTAATTACAGTTTACTCAGCCTTTACTCTCATATCATTTCGATTATCGTTGAATAACTGATTCACTTCCAAAGTCATCTTTTAATCTCAAAAATCAGATTTTCAGCAACTAGTTCAACATTTTAAGATTCAATCTTCCAATTATTCCTTAAGCCCAACTTTAATTAATCACTAACTAAACCCATTACAATAAACCAACTCAACAGCAATAGTTTCAATTTGACCCATCAAGATACCGAAATCACAATAATCTCTCATCAAACAATTTATAATTCAATCTCACAAAATCAACAAATTCAACCAAAGTTCCAATAAAAAATCTCAATCATTCCAATCATAATTTCAACCACACAACTCAACTAATTCAGTATAATCACATAGAGTCAGAACTTTTCAACAATTCCATCCATATCAGAGAAAACAATATCAATTACAACTTCAAACACTCACAACAAAGCCCAAAGACATTCACAGCCTTAACCTGAATTCAATAATCCAATTGAAGCACTAATACATCATCAAACTTACTCCAAATTTTACAACCTCAACCATCATCACAATAATCCCAAACCAAACACAAATCTAACTCAGCTCATCAAGTATCATTACGACAACTTTTCAGTAGTTAACTCTTCAAATTTCAATTTAACAAGTATTATCAAATGAACCACCATTCACAGCCACATTTCAACCAATTCAGCAATATCACATAAAATCAGAATTGTCAACAAATCCATTAAAATCAGTCATAGCATTAACCAAATTTAACCTTGTCAAATTAATTGTTCACAACAGCATCTAATTCCAGTCACAGCTCAGAATAATCACAACTAACTAACTAATTTCAAATGCATTTCAAGTCAATCATGTCAATTAAGAAATTCTAAACCATTGTTAACCATTTGCACTTATCCAAATAACTTTGTAGGCATTCTAAATTAAAAACGTTAAATCCCCTACCTCAAAGTGTCGAAATCCATAGAAATTGCGAATGCTGCACTCATGAACAACAACCTTAATAGCAGCCATATCATCTCAAAGTAGTAGCAGCAACAGTTTGGCATCTCCGATCAACGGCAGCAGCATTATTTTTGATTCATTCTTCACTCTCACAGTAGTAGCCACGGTGGCAACAAAATAGAGAGTTCAAATTCAATGGAGTCGGAAATGGAAATGAGTTCAATAGAATTGGAACTACAGATAGCTTACAATAAAATAACAGAGCAGCAACAACAGGGTTTCCGGGCAGCTCCAGTGGCGGTAATGGCTGAGCCAACGTAAACAGTAGCAGAAACAGTGGCTGAGCAAAGGACAATGGTTCCAACCTTCATGAACTCTCTCTCTCACCGCATATGAGCTTTCTGACGGCAACAGCTTCTGATCACAGCACGACAACCTGGCGCAGTGAAGATCCTTTCTTCCTCTACTTTGTGTATATTCCGTGATGTTGGTGATGGTAGCATCCAGCTAACCATCCTCTTCCAGCGGCGGCTCCTTCGACGGCACTAAGGCACGACGGCGATGGAAGGCATGGCGGCACAACTTCACGCAGTGGGTCGCACTCCTCCTTGCGTCACTGACTCGCGTCCTCCTTCCTGAACGTCGCGCGTTCTCTCTCTCCGCTGGTCCTCGATGGCGACGGCTCCAAGGGAGATGACGAGCAAGGACAACAGTGGCTCCTCATGGTGGTCGCTCTTCTTTCGGCGACGTCAGTGGCGGAACGGGCTTGGTGGGAGGCAAAGCGACGATTGGGCAGTGGCAATCGGCGTGGCTTCGACGGCGATGCTCCTCGCGGCTCCACAAACGGCGACTACGACTCTGATGGTGACAGAACGCGCGGCAGCGCGAGCGGAGTTGAACGGTGGCAGTGCGACGGTCACGGCGGCGGCGGGGCAGCAGCTCTTCCCTCTCTCTTTTCTCTACTCTTCATGCTCTTTCTCTCTGCGTTTCTTTCTTCTTTTGTGTATGTGTGGTGTTTAGGAAGAAAGGGGGGTGGAGGCTGCGTTCAGAGGTTGAGGAAAGGGAAACATTATGGTTAGGATTTCTAGGATTTGGGAATTAGGGTTTTTGATTCAATTTGGGAATTTAGGTTTAGGAATTAGGGATTTTATAAAAGAATAAGGATAGGTATGAAAAGATATTTTGATAAAATTGGAGGGTAGGATAATTTTAAAATCAAACATACTCCGTTAAAAATATCTAAGAACATTGTTTATCAACATATTGCTAAGTTCAATCAATTATTTCTAATTAAAAATACTAATCATATTTTTATAAAATATAGTTTTAAACTCAATATTCATTATTCAAATCAAATGGTATAATTTTTCATTATTTTTCTATCACCGGAACATTAATTTCAAATTATAAAATAACTAATAATAAAAATTGTACAAAAATATTAATTGACTTAAACTTAAAGTATTTATAAATATCAATTTAATCATTTCTAATAAAATAATTTCTAGGAATTCAAATTAATAACATAATTCATTCAAAATAGAATTTATTTAAATTAAATTATACAATTCTTCTATTTTTTTCAATTATCAAAATTATAATTTCAATTATACCAAATATCTAATAAAGATTATATAAAAATTCTAATTAATTTAAACTTCAATTATCATGAAAATGTATTTAATTACCTTTGGTAAAATAATTTTCTTAAAATAAAGTTATCAACAAATATAATAAATCACAAATAACTAATTATTTAATTTTCAAAAACTAGGGTTGTTACAGCCTGTTTTTTCCTCAAGTGACGTTTCAGATCCGCCCTCAGAGAGGACTAACTGACGTCGAATACTGGCAAGCTTGGATCAGGAAGTGAACGCGTCATTTAACGAAAGAAACTTGAAGCTCATAGTAGCAAAATAAAATAAAATGCAAATAAATAAATTCCAATTAATAACTTTAGCACTCTATTGCAACTCCCCGGTAAAGGCGCCAAAAATTGATGTGGCAAAAATTGTAGAGTTAAGAAATTATTAGAAGAGATATGTTGCAAGTATAGTTCTTAACCAACTAGAAATCCGCTTATTAATTTAGAAGGGTTGTCACAAAATTTAAATTAAAATACTGGGAGTATGAGTCCCAGGTCGTCTCCCAACGAGTTGCAGAGAGATGTGCTATTTTATTAATCAGATGTTTTCAAAAATAGTTTGAGTTGAATAACGGGAAATTAAATTGGAGAATTTATTTAATTTTAAATAAAAACCTTGGCTGAGAGTAGATTAGTTGGAAGCCCTATTCTTGTTGGAGTACTCTCAAGATTAATTGATAATTGAGGGTTGTTCTGTTTAGTTATCCCTTACTAGGTAAGGGAAAGTCAAACAAGTTGGAAAGTTATTTCTATTCACAAGTCCCAATCCGCTTACTTGGAAGGATTGGTGTTAGTGACTAGAGAGCAATCCAACAACAAACCCAATTACAATTTTTCTTTTAAGCATTCCAACACAAGGTCTTCCCTTCAATCAACTCCCATCCAAGTTATGGAACTACTCGCTCATTGTGAATGTAGAATTCATAACATAGGAAAGGGAAATAAAGAAAGACATGATAAATAATAATAAAAAGACCAATTAAAAATAAAAATAGTTCTTATATTAATAAACTCTAAAAATAATCCAATAGTAATTCTGAATAAACAAAGGACGTGGAAGAGTAATAGACAGGTAAAGAAAACAAGCTAGAATGACGAAGTCTTACTGAGGTAATAACTCTTCTCAATATCCCAATGGGAAAAATAATAAAAATAAAATCCTAAGAACTGTGAATGTGTAGAGAGAAAACTTAGAGGAGGAGTAAAACTAGATCTAAAACTGAGAATTGTCTGTAATGAATTGTTGTTCTTCATTTTTCCATGTTCCTTGGCTCTAGTCTGCTTTTCTGGGCCAAAAATTGGGCCAAAACAGGGCCCAAAATTGCCCCCAGCGAATTCTGCAGATTCTGCAGATCGCGCATGTCACACGATCGCATCATTCATGCGGACGTGTCATTCGGCGTTTTGCCTTGCCACGCGTGCGCGTCGTCCACGCCTCCGCGTCACTTGTGCAGTTCCAATCTGTGCGGTCGCGTGAGCCATGCATCCGCGTCACTGCGATTTCCTCTATGTCGCGCGGTCGCGTGAGCCATGTGTCCGCGTCACTTCTCGCTGGTCATCTCCTCAATTTCTTGTGTTCCTTCCATTTTTGCAAGCTTCCTTTCCAATCTCCAACTCATTCATGCCCTCTAAAGCCTGAAACACTTAACACACAGATCACGGCATCTAATGGAATGAAGGAGAATTAAAATACATAATTAAAAGTCTTTAGGAAGAAAATATTCAATCATGTAATAATTTTAGGAAGCAAATATAAATGCATGCCAATCATATGAATAAGTGGGTAAAGAATTGATAAAACCATACAATTAAGCACAATATAAACCATAAAATAGTGGTTTATCAGCACGCGTCCGCGTCGTCCACGCGTGCGCATCGCTGCCTTTTTCTTCAAAACTACATTTTTGTATGTTTCCTTTCTGTCCTCTAAGCCATTCCTACCCTATAAAGCCTGAAATCACTTAACACATAGATCACGACATCGAATGGTAATAAAGGATAATTAAATTTAATATTTTCAAAGTATAGGAAACATGTTTTCACATATATCATAAAATAAGGAAGGAATAGTAAAACCATGCAATTTACATGAATAAGTGGGTGAAGAATTGATAAAAACACTTAATTGAGCACAAGATGAATCATAAAATATGGGTTTATCACCCCTGCATCATAGGGGATATTAACATTGAAAAGGCCTTGTGTGACTTAGGAGCTAGCGTCAATCTCATGTCCCTGACCATGATGAAGAGGATGAAGATTGAGGAAGCCAAGCCAACAAGAATGGCACTCCAATTAGCTGATAGAACCTTCAAGTTCCCACATGGAGTAGTGGAAGACTTGTTGGTGAAAGTGGGAGAATTTATTTTCCCAGCTGACTTTGTTGTGTTGGATATGGAACAACCCCAAGGAACCATGGAGAATTCAATCATGTTGAACCCCAAAGACAGTAAAGAAGTAGAGGCACCAAAACTCGAGTTGAAGACCTTACCACCAAGCTTGAAATATGTATATCTGGGTGACAACAACACCTACCTGGTGATCATCAATTCATGTTTGAGTGAGGAGCAGGAGGAAGAACTTATCCAAGTGCTGAAACAGCACAAGGACGCCATAGGCTAGACACTTGCAGACTTAAAAGGAATCAGCCCTTCAATGTGCATGCATAAGATACTACTTGAAGAAGGTGCTAAGCCCTTGAGACGGTAACAAAGAAGGCTGAATCCAACCATGAATAAAGTGGTCCAAAAAGAAGTATTAAAGTTGTGGCAAGCAGGGGTGATCTACTCCATCTCAGACAGCCCTTGGGTAAACCCAGTGCATGTAGTCCCAAAGAAAAGAGGGGTCACTGTTGTACCGAATGAGAAGAATGAGCTGATACCTACAAGAACGGTGACCATTGATTATAGGAGGCATAATGAGGCCACCAGGAAGGATCACTTCCCCCTACCTTTCATGGATTAGATGCTTGAAAGATTGGTTGGACATGAGTATTACTGCTTCTTGGACGGTTATTCGGGCTATAAGAAGAAAACTTCGTTTACTTGCCCATATGGTATTTTTGCTTATAGAAGAATGCCCTTTGGATTGTGCAATGCACCTGCAACATTCCAAAGGTGCATGCTTTCCATATTTTCAAACATGATTGAAAGATTCATTGATGTGTTTATGGATGACTTTTCTATATTTAATAACTCATATTCTAATTGCTTACACCACTTAGCCTTGGTGCTAAAGGGATGCCAAGAGACCAACCTTGTTTTGAACTGGGAGAAATGCCATTTCATGGTTACAGAGGGGGTGGCCCTTGGTCATGAGATCTCCAAAAGGGGCATAGAGGTGGACAAGGCTAAGGTGGAGGTGATTGAAAAGCTACCCCCACCTTGCAATGTCAAGGCAATTAAAAGTTTTCTAGGACATGCTGACTTCTATAGGAGATTCATTAGAGACTTTTCCAAGGTTGCCAAACCTTTGAGCAACCTACTAGTCTCTAATGTACCTTTTGTTTTTTATGATGAATTCATGATATCTTTTAAGGAACTTAAAAACAAACTCTCCTCTGCACCTATCATAGCACCACCATGCTGGGATTACCTTTTGAGCTGATGTGTGATGCATCAGATTTTGCTGTGGGTGCTGTTTTAGGACAGAGAAGGGATAAATTGGTACATGTCATTTATTATGCTAGCAAGGTTCTTAATGAGAATCAAAGGAATTACTTGCCATTGTCTTTGCTTTTGATAAATTTAGATCATATCTTATTGGTTCTAAAGTAATTGTATTCACTGATCATGCATCACTCAAATACTTGCTCACCAAACAAGATTCCAAGCCCAAACTAATAAGATGGATTCTGCTGCTCGAAGAGTTTGACATTGAAATTAAAGATAGGAGTGGAGCAGAGAACAAAGTGGCTGACCACCTCTCAAGAATACCACAAGAAGAAGTTGGGGCACACCAAGTTACAGTAAATGAAAGCTTCCCTGATGAGCAGTTGATAATAATACAAGAGGCCCCTTGGTTTGCTGACATAACCAACATCAAGGCTATTGGGGAACCACCAACTAACATCAACAAGCATATGAGGAATAAGCTAGGCAAGGACGCTAAACACTATATTTGGGATGAACCCAATTTATTCAAAAAGTGTGCTGATGGAATCTTGAGAAGGTGTATTTCCAATGAGGAAGGGCAAGAAGTGTTTTGGCAATGTCATGGATCTGCATATGGAGACCATTTTAGTAGGGATAGAACTGTAGCCAAGGTGCTACAATGTGGATTCTACTGGCCAACCATCTTCAAGGATGCAAAAGAATTGGTGACAAGATGTGATGAATGTCAAAGGGCTGGCAATTTCTCCAAGAGAAATGAGATGCCACAGAGGTTCATAATGGAGTTAGAATTGTTTGATGTATGGGGAATTAATTTTGTGGGACCCTTCCCATCCTCATACTCAAACAGTTATATATTGGTGGCTGTGGATTATGTATCAAAGTGGGTAGAAGCCATAGCCACTCCAACAAATGATAACAAAGTTATAATGAGCTTTTTGAGAAAGAACATCTTCAGCAGATTTGGGGTGCCTAGAGCCCTCATCAGTGATGGAGGGACACACTTCTACAACAGGCAACTTGAAGCACTCTTTTCCAAGTATGGAGTCATGCACAAGGTGGAAACCCCATATCACCCACAGACCAACGGGCAAGCAGAGATCTCAAACAGAGAGCTTAAAAGAATTCTTGAAAAAACTGTTGGAAGCTCAAGAAAGGATTGGTCTAAGAAGCTGGATGATGCATTACGGGCCTACAGGACAGCCTTCAAAACACCTATTGGAATGTCTCTATACCAATTGGTGTTTGGTAAGGCTTGTCACTTACCAGTTGAGTTTGAACATAGAGCATTTTGGGTTCTAAAAATGTTGAACTTTGATGAACAAGCTACTAGAGAAAGGAGGCTTATGCAGCTAAATGAGCTGGAGGAGTTTAGGAATAAGGCATATGAGAGTACAAAGATCTACAAAGAGAATGCAAAAAGGTGGCATGATCAGAAGATAGCAAGGAGGGAGTGAAGAGAGGAAGATTGACTGTTTAGAATTCAGAATAAATTCTCGTTGTAAGTATAGTTTCTAAACCAAGCAATCAACCTTTCTTACAAAAGTTTTGGTTGTCACAAGTAACAAACCCCTAAATAAATTGATAACCAAAGTATTTAAACCTCGGGTCGTCTTCTCAAGGAACTGCAGGGAAGTATGTTCTTATTATTGGTTATGAGTTTTGTAAATTGGAGTTTTGAAAGTAAGGAACAAGTAATTTAAATGTCAAATAAAATAAATAAATAACTGTAAAACAAACTTTTGGTAAGGTATGAGAATTTGGAAGTCCTATCCTAGTTATCCTTATCAATGGTGATGAGAATTGAGTTTTAATCCCACTTAGTTAGCCTTTACTAAAGTAAAGGAAGGTCAAGTGACTAATTAGTTTGATCCTCAGGTCCTAGTTAATTCCTAAGAAAGAACTAGAGTTATTAGAGTTTAATTCAATTAGCAAAAACAACAATTATCAATCACGTTGAGTTTGACAACTCATGAGTTACCAATTACTTAACCAAAGCCAAAAGGGGGAAAGTAAACTTACTCGAATAAAAATGTCTTCAGATTGGAAGCAACAGTAACATAAATAAAAGAAAGCAATCATAAACTGAAATACTTCAAATAAGATTAATTAAGAGAGTCATATGTAACTTGGAAGAGTTCATAAATTAAATTGTCAAAGTAATTAAAAAGGGAACATTGAACCTGATAAAGAGTTGGAATACTCACTTGAAATAATAAGAAATCCTAATCCTAAAACCTAAGAGAGAGGAGAGAACCTCTCCTTCTAAAAACTACATCTAAACTATGAAAATGGAATAATTGGAGCTCTCCTTTCGAATGGATGCATTCTCCCACTTTATAACCTCTAATATGTGCCTTCTGGACTTGGATCTGGGCCAAAAAGGGCTTCAGAAATCGCTGGGAGCGTTTTCTGTAATTTTTGGTGTGTGGCGTCTGTCACGCGTCCGCGTGGGTCACGCGGTCGCGTCATCTGGAGTTTTCCTTGTCACGCGTTCGCCTCGGTCATGCGTCTACGTCATCTGTGTTCTGCTTAAGGCGCGTGTCCGCGTCAGTCACACGTTCGCGTCGCTGTCTTTTCGTGCTGGGCACGCGGTCGCGTCGTCCATGCGTTCGCATCGCTGCCAGTTTCTTTAAAAACTCCATTTTGTGCTTTCCTTCTATTTTTGTATGTTTCCTTTCCATCCTTTAAGTCATTCCTGCCTTAGAAGATCTGAAACTTCTCAACACACAAATCACGGTATCAAATGGTAATAAAGGGTAGTTAAAATAAATAATTTTTAAAGCATAGGAAACATGTATTTCACATATATCACATAATAAGGAAGGGAAAGTAAAACCATGCAATTTACATGAATAAGTGAGTGAAGGATTGAATAAATCACCTAAATTGAGCACAATACATATCATAAAATATGGGTTTATCAGGGAGTTCACTGAAGGGCAAAAGGTGCTACTGTATAATTCGAGACTCAAGTTCTTCCCTGGGAAGCTTAAGTCTCGATGGTCAGGCCCCTTCACCATCCTCAATGTATCCCCCTATGGCCATGTAGAGCTCATGGATGACAAAACACAAAGGACCTTCACTGTGAATGGCCATAGACTCAAGCATTACCTAGGGACTCACTGAATGAGAAGAGAGTGAGCTATAACCTCAGCTAACAAAGGAAGAATGTCAAGCTAATGACGATAAAAAAGCGCTAGTTGGGAGGCACCCCAACACTTTATATCCTTTTGATTTATTGCTTTCTTATAAGTAGTTAAAATTTGCCTATTTAGATAGTTTGAGTTTGAGTTGAAAATTTATGTTTTCTTGCCTTCTGTAGATAGTGGATTAAGAATTTTATTTTCTGTTTTGGTAGTTAGAAGACCCGTATATTTTGTTTTCTTTTAGTCCAAAAATGCAATTTGATGAATACCTGTACTAATGACGAGCTATTGGGCTGAGAGCTAGCTAAAAAGCTATGTTTGGTGTGGCCACCAATTTACTTAATCTAGGCTTACCACCTTTGAACAAATCATATCTGAAGGTAAGCCCAGAGATTAAGTTTGGTGTGGCCACCAATTTACTTAATCTAGGCTTACTAATCTTGAACAAATTATGATTAAAGGTAAGCCCAGAGATTAAGTTTGGTGTGGCCACCACCATACACCACCATCTAGCAAAGCCCAATACTACTAAATCTAAAAGCATTTAATATATTGGGGAGAGCATAAACGTGAAACGTGGTTTAAATGTGTTCAATATAGGATGAAAGCAAAAGTATATGAAAAGATTGGAATTATTCTGCTTTTATGAACACATTAAAAACCCAATGATAAACCCAATTTATCATGATGCAATAGGATTAAGTTTGGTGTCCCTAAAGGACACCCATCAGTTGCGAATTCAGCCATCCATATCAAAGAGGAATGTGGAGGATTCTTTTGTCATTACTAATGAGATTTCAGTTTTATTTTTAGGAGAGAGAATGGGACCCACATGATTGATAGCATATAAAGCAAAGAGGTCAAAGTGTACTTGCACTTTGGAACTCAAAACATGCAGGGAGAGAAGTGGGATAAGTATTGGCGCCTCTTCCCACGCTAGGCGCCACTCCCCAAGTGGGAAAACATTGAATTCCTTTACTTCCCACCATTCGAACCCCACTTTACACACCTATATAAACCCCTACTTTTCCCAGCTCTCCCCACACTTCAAACCCCATCCTACAGACGAAAAGACTCCACAAAGGCTTTCTTCTTTTTCCCTTACCTATCTTTCACTACCCCCCTACCTTTTTCTTGATCGGGACGATCAAGCTCTAAGTTTGGTGTTGGAGCAAAACATTGTTTTGCTTGCTCTCTTTTCAAACCTTCCCCATCACCATCTCCAAACCTTTAAGCACACCATCAACCCAATGGCACCACCAAAAACTTCAACAGCACCAAAGAAAAAGAAAGACTAAGGAACCAACTTCTAGATCCTCGAGCTTAGTTTTCAATGAGTACAAGTTTCTTTCCTCATTTAACCAAAACCAGTTTTATGGTTGGGTGAGTGAGAGGGGGATCATCCCAGAGGTCAGTTTTCAGCTGGGGAGGAATGAGCACCCTGAGATCAACAGGGAGATAAACAATAGAGGCTGGGCACTCTTGTGCAACCCACCAAGGAAGGTAGTGGAAAGCTTGGTGAGAGAGTTCTATGCTAATGCCGTGCCTCAGCCAGGACAACCCTATGGCTATCTGTATATATGCAAGAGGGAAGTCCATTGATTACAACCACACTAACATAGAGAGGACGCTGATGGTGAAGCAGACAACCTCCACCCGGAGCTATGAGGAGAGAATGAAGCAATAAGAACCAGGATTTGATGAAATCCTAAATAAAATCTGTGTTTTGAATGTGCAGTGGATAAATGACAAGGATGGGAGGCCCAACCAACTGAGAAGAAGAGACTTGAACCCCCAAGCTAGAGGGTGGCTGGATTTTGTGAGGAGATCCCTAATCCCTACATCCAAAACTTCGAAGGTGACCAAAGAGAGAGCTGTGCTCATATACAGCATTATGAAAGGTGAGAATGTCAATGTTGGGTAATTGATTGCCAACAACATCAACAAAATTCTGAAAAGCACCAAAGATAGCTCAAGGTTGGCATTCCCCAGCATCATCCAAAGGCTGTGTGATGAAGCAGGGGTGGAGAGGATAATTGATGAAGTGCTAGTGGAGCAAGAAAAGCCCATAACTGCCAAAAAGATGGCCAAAGTGGTGGCTATCAACCCACTTCAAAAGGCCAGGGAGCATAGAGCTTATGCTCATGAGCCACATAAGCAACAACAACAAGAGGAAGAAGAAGCAGAGGGGCAACCACCTTTTCTAGAACTCCAACCACCACTGATGACATGTCACCATGTCATGTTTTTCTATGCTTTTTCATACAAGAAATTAATGATTTGTGTTTAAATATTGAATGCTTTTGTGCTTAAATGGTATATTTTCTTGATCTTTTGATTTTATAAATTTTGTAGGAAATAAGAAGAAAAAGAAGCACAAAATAAGCTAAAAAGGAGAAAAAAAGAGCTTTGGGGAACACTTTGAAGTTGGAGTACACTTTGGAGCCTTAGGCCACGCTTCTAAAGCGTGGCCCATGACCAAATTAAAGGAAAATAGGGAATCAGCATACAATGCTGCGCTCACTTAGTGAGCTGAGCGCTACAAGAGTGAAAAATGTGCTTGGAGTCAAGAAATTTCGCTAAGTTAAAATCTGGGCGTTCACAGCATGACCATGCCTTCTTCAAAGGGCTATAACTTGAGCTACAGATGTCTGATTGATGTGCTTCCAGTTGCGTTGGAAAGCTGACATTCAGAGCTTTCCAACAATGTATGGAAATCCATATTTGGCGTGAAATTGAAGCACGAACGAATTGCATCTTTAAGGGCTAAAAACAAGCAAAAAAATCAGCCAATGCTTCCACCAAGGCTCGAAGCTGGAACCTCACTCCAAGGCAAAGTAGCGCTCGCTTAGAGAGTGCTGTGCTCTCGATAATGCTCACTTTGTGAGCTGAGCTTCGTCTTTCCTTTCCTTGTTTCTTGGCCTCATATTGGGCTCAGCTCATAAAGTGAGCTGAGCGCTACCCATGGGCATCACACAAGCAATTTTGACACGGGCAGGGAGTGGAGCGCGCAAATTTGACACGGTCTAGGGGCACAAGGCACGCAACAATCTTGCACCAAGGCACCAATGCTCGGCTCACAAAGTGAGCTGAGCATCCCCCTGGAAGCAAATTTCACATGGGCCAAAATTCAACCAAAATTTCATTTAAATTCAATTCCTCTCCAAATTGAATCAAGGCCAACGAAACCCATTTCTCCTAAACTCCAAAGCAAGCAAAGCCCACATCATCACTCAATGGCACAAGGATTAGATAGATTAGGAATTTCATTTAATTGTAATTTATTTTTCATTTTATTTTTCATTTTCATTTTGTAAAGCCTATATAAAGGCATCATTTTCATCTTTGTAGAGAAGACCCCATGAGAGCTCCATTGGAGGGTATAGGGGCTGGCTCCATTTGAGAACTCTCTCCTTAGTTTTCATTTTTGCTTTGAATTTTGGGTGGAGAATTGAAGAAATTCTGTTTCAATCTCACCTTGAATTCTCTCTTGTTCTTTTACTGCATAATTCAAATTTCATTTGCTGTTTTAAATCTTCTTCTTCTGCAATCTGTTCTTTTACTTTTCTGCAATTATTCTCTTGTTGGATCAAGGAAGGACTTGAGATCTAGACTTGTTTTCTTGTCTCTTTGATTTCCTGAGATCTTCAACCACTTTTAAATTGCTGCAAATTAAGCATTGCTTTCTGTTTTTTTAATTCTTCAAGCACTTTTGTTTAAAATCTGCTGCATTTGATTTCACATTCTGGTTCTCGGATTGATTGCTCTCTGATCTCCTTGTTCCCGATTTACTTTCCTGCACTTTTGTTCCTCTGCACTTTACAGTTGAGTTGTTGTGATCTTGATTTATTCTTCCTGCAATTTAAATTTCCAGTTGCTTGATCTATTGCTTTCTTTAATTTTCAGCACCCACTCCCCTTTATATTTCATGCAATTTACATTTCTTGTCATTTAAGATTCTTGCAATTTACATTTCTTGCTCTTTAAGTTTTCTGCCCATTTACTTTCTGCAATTTATAATTCCTTGTCATTTACTTTCTGTTGCTTAAAGTTTCACCCAATTTCACTTAAATGTTAGCTTGACTAAACTAATCACCCACTAAAGTTGCTTGATCCATCAATCCCTGTGGGATTGACCTCACTCTAAGTGAGTTTTACTACTTGATGCGACCCGGTACACTTGCCGGTTAGTTTTGTGTGTCTGGGATTCGTTTTCCGAAAATACACATCAACCACCATATCAGCAATACCAACCATTTCCAGAGGGATTCAATTGGGAACAATTGCAAGGAGATGTACACCAAATGAAGGAAGACCTATACCATCTAAGGGAGGATGTCAACCAATTCAAGGATAATCAACAACAACAATAGAACCAAGTGAATCAGAGCATACAACAACTCCAAGGGAGTTGGAAGCACATGAGGAAGGAGCAGCAGGAACAGTGTGAATCAGAGCATACAACAACTCCAAGGGAGTTGGGAGCACATGAGAAAAGAGCAGCAGGAACAGTTTGATTGGGGAGAGGTGCAAAGTGTACTTGATAAAATCGTAGAGCAAGGTAAATGGCAACAGAGGTATGATGCTAGAACCATTTCAAGGAGGCAATATGATATCAACGCACAAGCGAAACTGAATCACTTGTGTAAATGCTGTGGCCTCTCTAAACCCAGGATACCCAACATTCATGCAAGGGATGGAGGATTTAAGTGCAAGACAAGAAGAAATTCTGGCCAAGCATAAGAAGGATGAAAGAAACTACATGAGAAGGCTAGGATTTTGGAAGCCTAAGGACAAGAAAGCACAAGAAAGTAGTAAGCAATAAAGACCCAAGGCTCTGAGCATCAACTACTAGGAAGGAAAGAAGCATTAAGAAGCTCCCAAGAGTTAGAGAACCTAGTAGATTCTTGTGGTGAAGATGTGTCAAGAAGAGGCCTGGGCAAGTAAATTCTTAGGGGTGTTTCAACACCTAGTACCCTAAAGCCATCTGGTTTGGGAGTGCTAATTGAAAGCCAAATTAAAGGGTTGTCTTGAGACAAAACACTTAGAAGCATGGCCAATAAATAGAAAAGAAAGAACAACCAAAAAGAAAATGAAATAACTCTTGCAACTTCAAGGTGACAATCAATAAAAGAGGACCCCTAAAGCTTATACTTGAAGGAACCCTCAAGGATCTATGAACCTTTGTGACATTGAAATAAAATTATTCATGCATGTGTTAAGCACTTAGTCCTAATCTTAGTCATGTTTGCATCTATTCAAGGTCAAAGTCTCAAGTCATAAAAAGGGGCTACTCACACTAGTTTGCTTGGGACAAGCAAAGCTTAATTTTGGTGTTGTGATGACTTGCATCATCTACCCTTTTTTCCTGCATAAAAAGGACCATAAAAGGGCATAATCTCATTAAATCATTGCAATTCAGGCATCAATTGATAAACATTACAGTACATTGCTTTGAAATGAGTTTGTGCTGAATTTCAGGAGAAAAAGACATCAAAAAGGGGAAGAAAACAACAAAACAAGCTGGGTGTGCGAAACGGGCGTGCCACTTAAAGCAAACACCACAAAATTGCACTGGCATGGGACGCCAGGAGCTGGGCGTGGCACGTCAGTACTAAAGTCCAGAGAGGATCCCCCAAGCATACACATGGGCGTGCCACGCCAGGAGTTGGGCATGGCACGCCAGTACAACTTTCCAGAGAGCAACAATGAAGGCCACCAAAGGGGGCGTGGCACGCGAGGCTGGGTGTGGCACGCCAAACCCACCACATGAGCCATGGGCGTGCCACTTAGTGTCAAAGGCGTGGCACGCCAGCTTAAAAATAACTTGGGCGTGCCACTTGAGGAACCAGGCGTGGCACGCCAAGCTAAGAAGGACAGAAATGAATGGGCGTGCCACTTGAGCAGCTTGGCGTGGCATGCTGGTACAAAATTCCAGAGAGAAAGTTGAAGGTTAAAAAGGCTGGGCGTGCCACTTGAGCAGCAATGCGTGGCACACCAAGCTTCCACCCTTACTTGGGCATGCCACTTGAGCATCTGGGCGTGGCACACCAAGGTACAAAGAAGGCCAAAGCAAAGGTTGGGCGTCGTACTTGGTGTCGAAGGCGTGGCACGCCAGCTCAAGATCCTTACCTGGGCGTGCAACTTGAATGCTAGGCATAGCACGCCAGCTACTGGAACCAAGGCAAATGTTGAGCGTGGCACACCAACACCTGGGCGTGGGACGCTAGTTATACTATCCAGAGAAGGAGAAACAAGGCCAACCATATGGGCGTGCCACTTGGTATCGAAGGCGTGGCACGCCAGCTTTAAAAATCAACTGGGCGTGCCACTTGAGTTCCAGGCATGGCACGCCACCATCACTAATCACCTAAGAGAAGACCTAGGCGTGCCACTTGAGTTCTGGGCGTGGCACGCCAAGCAGAGGAGCCAAGCATATGAAGGGCGTGGCACGCCAGACCCTGGGCGTGGCACGCCAGACCCTGGGCGTGTCACGTTAGTTCAACTTTCCAGAGACAGAGACCAAGCACAAAGCATGGGCATGGCACACCAAACCTTAGGCGTGCCATGCTAGTTCAAATTTTCAGAGGCTAATGATGAGAGGAAAAGGCCGGGGCTTGCCACTTGGGCTCGAAAGCGTGGCTCACCAGGCTAACCAAGGCTTTAAAAATGCCTGGGCGTGCCACTTGGGCTCGAAGGCATGAAACGCCAGGCTACCCAAGGCTTAAAAGAAACCTGGGCGTGCCACTTGGGCTCGAAGGCGTGGCACGCCAGGGTGGTCAGTGAAGGGAGGCATGCAACTTGAGGAATAGGCGTGGCACGCCAAGGCAGAATCAGAGTAGGGCGTGGCACACCACTGAAGCGCCCATCACACGCCAGCTGTGAGATCATGTTTTATGAGTTTCTTTTCCCTCCAAAATATAATTTTACTTTCACTTTTGTATTTTTCTTTATTTGCTATTGCTAGGAGTAGTATATATATCCATTGGAAGTACTGAAAAAGGGATTAAGCAGTTGAGCTATTAGTTGAAGCATAGTTAGATTCACTTTTTCCATCTTTTACTTTTTCTTGAGCTATGATTTGCTAAATTCCCTCTCATTGAGAGAGGGAGCTCTATTGTACTTGATGGATTAATGATAGTGAATTTCTTCTTCTCTTCATCTTCTCTTTGATTTGCTAGAAGGAATTTCGTTCTTCATGCTAGTGTTTAATCACTTTGGAAAAGGGGTTGAATGCAAAATGGGTTTCATGGGAACCTTGGAAAAGGAAACATGAAATCATGCTAGAAATCCCTTCTCACACTTGAGTAGGATCTAGGTTTTGGTGTTTGGATATGGTGACATAAAATCCTGCCTCTACTTGGACCTATGATGATGTGTGGTATAATCAGGAACCAAGCATATCTCTCTTCATGAGCAATTAGACCATGTAATTGGCTATTGATCAAGATCTGAGAGATTGAGTCACCAAGGAATTAGGGCTCAATCAATCATGATTGCCAAGAGGTCAATGAGTTGCATGATTGAAGAAGATATGAGCTGGATTTGATCCCAAGAGACAACATCTCCTGATCTCAATGAATTCCCCTATTCTTATCTTCGACTTTCTTTATAGCTTTCTTTACATTCTATAATTTCCCCCACTCCCATTTACTATTAAGTCATTTAAGTTTCTGCTCTTTAATTTTGTTGCCATTTTCAATTCTTCTGTTTACTGCTTTCTTTTACCTTTGAGTCATTTATATTTCTGCACATTAATAATTCTGTAATCACAATCTATTCTGCTTAGCTTGACTAATTCACCAATTGATTAAAGTTGCTCAAATCTACCAATCTCTGTGGATACGATCCCACTCCACTGTGGGTTATTACTTGACGATAATTTTGGTGCGCTTGCCAAAAGAACGGATTCACAAATTTTATAATGGGGTGTGAATTCTACTCATCAGTTCTCTCTTTACTTTCTTCCTTTCACTAGTTGCATTCCCTTACTCTTCCTCTTAGTTAGTTCTCATTCATGTTTTGTTTGTTTGTTGGATTTTCTTTCTTTCTTTTTATTTTTTCTTTTGGTTGTTAAAAATGAGGATTACTCTTGCATTGATGAGTTGGATTTCCTTAATTGCTTTCCCTTGCAATGTGTGGTATGCTATGATGATTGATGATGCTTTATGGGATGTTACATTGTCACCCTTCTCTAATTTATGTCATAATAAGGGATGCACACCAAGTGTTTGATGGAAGGCATACATGACTTTTTGAGTTAAATTTGGCTTAGTGTCTTCCACTTAGTGCTCTTTCTCATTCACTTGCTTGTTCATATGAGCATTGAGCTTAGTACTCTTCTTGCTTCATTTCCACATGCTCATCCCTTAACACTTACTTCTTGTTATTGATGCTGAGAGTGTATGCTTCTCATGCTTCTTGTTTGCATGCCTATACCACTCCTACATCCCATGCTAGTGATTGGCCATGATTTTCATTGTTGGCTTAGTTACATGTTGTAGCTGTCATGTATCTAAGTCACTTATTCTCTTACGCTTTATCACTTGCATGATTATTATTTTTTGGTGCTTCTTTAAGTTTAATTTTGCCACCTTTCCCTCTTTTCTAGGATGGTTATTAAGAAAGACAAGGGAAAGGTATCCAAGAAGGCACCCCCACGGTTTGCTAGCAAAGCACACCAAGTGCCTAGCGCCAAGCCCCTCCTCAATAAGACAAGGAGCGTTGCTAACATTGATGTTTTGGAAAAGGACAACCCGGCAAGGGATCCGAACAAGTTTCCCAACCGCAATTGCGAACTTGTCTACCCCTTGATCAAAGAAAGGAACTATCATGCGGAGCCTCTTCTAGCCCCTCCGGTTCATATCATTTCCCTTGTGATGCCCTGCATCGAGTGGCGGCAATGGGAGTTCCTATTGAGGAAGCCACGGGAAGCAAACTTGTCCTGGGTGGTATTTGTGCGTCGAAGACAAGTTCCCGTCACAGAGGAGGCCATTCAAAGTGTGCTTAAAACCGGACCGTTAGCGGAAGTAATTGATGCATATCAAGAGATTTTGTCGGCACGATGCGAATATGAGTTTGATTAGGATGCCATCCTCAAGGTCATTGCTATACCCGAATCATTCTGGATTCGAAGGAGGATGAGACCTCGGCCCAAGGGCATCACCGCACGTTTTATCACCAGGGAGGCTCAGCCGTGGGCCCAAATTCTAGCCTATTATGTGCTCCCAAGTACCCATGGCTCATCTATCACTGCCGAGTTAGCCTTGTTGGTTTGGTGTGTCCTCACAGAGAGGCCGGTGCATATTCCCCGTCTCATTCGCCAAGCTATGGGCCGCATACACGCTAAGGGGAACCTACCCTTTCCCGCTCTAGTGACCGACTTAGTTGCCGCAGCCGGTGTTCCCCGAGAGACCAAGGATCAGAGGGCCATGATCCCGATAGATGGTGATGTTGTTCCAAACGGGAGATATCTCTACCCTCCGGCAGACACAGAGGATCTGAACTTAGCCATCCCCATGAGCATTCCCACCACCTCAACCGTACCACCAAAATCATCCTTGCAACGCATAGAGGACCTCCACAAGAAGCTCGATCGTTATGAGCGGCGTAACCAACACCGATACACTTTTATCAAGAAGCTTCTAAGTTGCTTAGCACCACCTATGGAAGAACCGGATATTTCCACGTCCACTGGCACCGATAATGAAGATAGCGATAATGGAGAAGATGATGGATGTGGTGCACGAAATTGTGATTCACACTTTTCAGAACTCCGCACAACTAACCAGCAAGTGCACTGGGTTGTCCAAGTAATACCTTACGTGAGTAAGGGTCGATCCCACGGAGATTGTCGGCTTGAAGCAAGCTATGGTCATCTTGTAAATCTCAGTCAGGCGGATTTAAATGGTTATGAGGTTTTGATAATTAAAGGATAAATAAAACATAAAATAAAATAAAGATACTTATGTGTATCATTGGTGGGAATTTCAAGTGTGGGAAAACGGGGGGGGGGAGGGTGGACATAGGTTGAGGTAAGAGCATGTTGTTGTTTTTGTTAAAAAATATTGGGAAGTGGATACATACTCATGTATTGATTAAGAGTATAGACCTTATGCATTGATGTTCTTGTATATAGTTTGGAATAAAAATGAGAAAAAAACAAAAGGAAAAAAATATATAAAACAAAAGAAAACAAAAAGAAAGAGAAAATAAAAGAAAAAAAGATAACTAATAAAAGGGGACAAATGCCCCAAAGTTCGACCTAAAAACAAATTAATGCATATGTATAATGATCAAAATTAAATGCATGAGTAAGTGAAAGAGTGAGGAATGGGTAGTTAGGTTAGTACATAATTGTATAGGATGTTATATAGGTTAGGTGGGGAGCTTAAGTTAATCAAAGGATTCAATTTTTAGCCCACTTAGCCAAATATATAACCCTACCTTAACCCTAACCCCGTTACAACCTAAGGAAAGACCTCATGATATATGTATGAATGCATAGAACAATTGTTGATTGTTAGAGGAAGAACAAATTTTGGAAGAGCATGAAGTAGGGGAGAATTGAGTGATCAACCCTATACACCGAGCGAATAGAGTGCAAACACTTCCGGTGAGGGGTTCGAAGCTCAATTCCTTGTTCCCGGCTCTTGCGAGCGTTCTTCATGCAATCTATGCATATTTCACTTTGATGAATAAAATTGGTAGAGTTCATGCATCGCCATCCTCTTGCCCTATGTGCATATATACATGTGTTCTAGGAAGATTGAATTGCTCTTGACGAAGTAGATAATAGCATACACCCTAGTTGAATTCATGTAAGTAGATAGCATCCCACGAGTCTCACTCTCTTGTGATCCTTTGATCTTTTGATTTCCTTTAGCATGAGGACATGCTATACCTTAAGTGTGGGGAGGCAAAACATGCTTTCCTTTCCCCATTTTGCTTCATAGATGAAAACATGCTTCTTTTGCATCAAAATTGATATACTGTAATCCTCCTCTATTACCATTCGATGCCGTGATCGGTTTATTAAGTGGTTTCAGAAGTTATAGGACAAAAATCGCCAAGAGGAGTGAAGGAAACATGCATGAATAGAAGGAGCATGGAATAAATTAGAGTTTCGGAATTTGGACATGGGCGTGCACGCACACCGTACGCGTACGCGCGGATGTGCACCCCCAGAGCCGGCATAGTGGAGCCGAACGAGAAGCCGGCGCGTTTATATGGCTGGGCCAGAAATCCTTGGACGCGCGCGTGCACTGTGTGCCTGCGCGCACACTCGCAAAAAGCCCTAGGGGCGCGTACGCGTACTGTGCGCGTACACGCCGATGGGCGCATGTGATTTTTTAAGAAGAAAATATGACCAACAATTTCAGGCAGTTGCAGGCCCTATTTTGGGGCAGAATTCTAGAGGAAAAGCTTAAGAAGACCAAGGATTAGGGGGGTTGGGAAAATTAGTCATAATTCTAGATATTTTGGGTAGTTAGTTACATTTTGCTTTTAGAGAGAGAAACTCCAACTTCTCTCTAGGATTTTACTCTCTCCATTGCAATTCTCCTTTGATTTCTTGGTGAGATCCATTGCTAATTCACTTTTACTTTGATACAAGTTGTAGATCTATTCTTCTTCTACTCTCAATTAATGTTCTTTTGATTCTATCTGTTGGATCTAGATTTGTGACTTTGTTACTTATAAACTTTGGTTAATGAATTGAAGAATTTCATTCAATTGCTTGATTGCTGATGATTACTTGGATTAGATAGCTTTAATTCAATTCTTTTCTCTCAATTACATCATGTCTTCTATGATTGCCTACCAATTATTTGTGATAATGACAACCCTAGCTATGGAGTAGATTTCTCTTACTTGGCTTAGGGGTTGAGTTGTTGGAGACACTTGAGTAGTGGATATCAATTGTTGATTAGGAATTGAGAATTGCTAATTAACTTGGAGTACACTAAAGCTAGACTTCCTTAGCATGAGACTAGGACTTGTGACTCAAGTTAGTTACTCTCACTTGAAGCAATAATCAATTCTTATCACAATTGGAGGAAGCTATAATGATGGAACTTCCAATGCTCACCCTTAGCCAAAGCTTTTATCTCAATTAATTGTTAGTTACTTTTGTTAGCTTGAATTCTTGTATCAACTCTCAAAACCACAAAAGACTTCCTAATAAATGATGTGCATTCTAAGTCAAATCCTAGAGAGAACGACCCGGGATCAATACTCTCGGTCATAGATTTTAGAATTGTTTGATTCGATATTTGCGTGTCAGTTATACTATACTCACGATTGGATTCATTGCTAATTTCTAATCTGGCAAAAGAATATTCCGTTCATCAAAATGCGGCTGTTGCCGGGGACTTGCTTATGTGTGCCATTTAATTGGTTACTGTAAATATCTTAATATGTGGATACTTGCATTTCTCTCTTGATTGTTTGTTTGCTTGATTGTTAGTTAGGATTAATCTTTGCTTAAGTACTACTTGATGTCATGAGCTTCTTATCTCCTTCATTGTATGACGCATTCACTACCGAATCCGATCTTAGCACCATTTGATTCGGAAATCGAAAGAACTTTGCTTCATATTAGGCAAGTTCGGAGGTGGTTAGACTTTGAGGAAGGTGAAAAGGTTTTTACCAATTCACAAACCATATCACCGTCATCCAACGAAGGCGCTAATTACTCTTCCGTTGATACTACTAATAGTTCTTCATTTGATCTAGGCGTTGACAATATAGCCGCTCAAAGGAGAGTTACTCTCAAGGAAGCGGGTGTACCGGACTTTGTTCTCCAACCTCTTCATGTACTTCATCCCAAATTGAATGCAAACTTCAAACTCAAACCCGCTCTCATCAATCTTCTACCAAAGTTCCATGGACTTCCCGCACAAGATCTAATTAGACACCTCAAGGACTTCCATGGTGTATGCTCGACCACTAGGCGGGAAGGATCCGATGAAGTGGCCATATGGTTGTTTGCCTTCCCTTTCTCTCTTGACGGAAGAGCCAAGGAGTGGTTTTATACCTTACCTAGTGATGTTGTCTCCGATTGGGACTTGCTTAGAATAGAATTCCTTGATAAATTCATGCCCGTAGAAATGACGGACAAGCTAATGAAGGATATCTCTTCTATTGTACATGGCGAGATGGAAACCCTATATGAATATTGGGAACGGTTTCACAAACTTCTTGACTCATGTCCCAACCACATGATTGACACTCAAGTATTGCTTAGCTATGTGTGCCAAGGCAAGAAGGAGAAAGATAAGAATCTATTGGATGCCTCAAGCAACGGTTCTTTTTCAAAGTATAGGACGGCGGAAGAGGCACGACAACTCATTACCGACTTGGCCGAGTGTACTTAACATGCTAGACGGAGAATCAACCGCCCAAAGGCCATGAATGAAGTCTGTTCTAGTGGTGAGACTGCCACCCTTACCAAAACCTTGTGTGAGATGACAAGCCTTCTAAAGCAACTCCAAGTGAATCAACCACAGCCTCCACCCTCTCCTCAACACCAACAAAGCCAACAATTGATCCCCAAAAAGTATGTGGTATTTGCTCATGCTACTCCCACTACACGGATGAATGTCCGAGTCTCAAGAAGATAACACTCTAGCGGCTACCCACAACTTTTATGATCGCTCCTACTATGATCGCCTTAATCAAGGTTACCACTCATAAGGAAGCAATTTCAACCAAGGGTACCCCCAACAAGGAGGCAATTATAACCAAGGGAGTAACAACTCTAATCAAGGTTGGAGGGATAGTTTCAACCAAGGTTGGCGGGACAATTATCAACAAGGAGGAAGGGACAATGGAGGCAACCAAAGATAGAACACCAACAATCCACAAAACCGATACTCACAAAACCCTCCAAAGCAACAACTTAACTAAGGAAGGAACTACCAAACCTACATACAAACTCATAGACAACCACTTCCACCCAACCAATCACAAGCACCACAAATCACCTATCCTTCCACTTCTTCAAATCAAGATGAGACACTTCGGTCCATACTCCAAGGGCAAAAGGAACTCCAAAATACACTCAACTCAAGTCTTAATAGTCTCACTTCCACCCTCCAAGCCCTCATTGCTCGCATGGATCCACCTTCTACCTCCACTCTTCAAGCTCCAAACTCTAGTGCCATACCTTCTCAACCTCTACCCAACCCCAAGGGTGGCATCAACGCCATAACCTTGAGGTCCGAAACTCAATTGAAAAAAAGAGACTCAAAGGCACCTAGTCCAATGATAGTTACTTAAGAGGAGAATGGAGTTGAGATAGAAGAAATTGAAGAGGAGGAGGAAGCACATGTGATAGTTGAAGATGAAGACCCTCAACCAAGGAGTGAAGTCCCTAGAAAGTGGGTCAACCAATTCCATTTCCTACATTAGCAAGAAAGGCTAAGAAGCATGTAGAACTTGACCCAAAAATAGTAGAGATGTTCAAGAAAGTGGAGGTAACTATCCCTCTCTTTGATGCTATACATCAAGTGCCTAAATATGAGAAATTTCTTAAGGACTTGTGTATGAACAAAGATAGAATCTATGAGTTAGAAACCATTCCGTTGGGAGTTCTATTTCGGCTTTGATGGGAGCCACCCTGAAAAAGTGTGTTGATACGGGCCCTTGCTTAGTCTCTTGTGTCGTTGATGGAGTCTAATTCATTGATTGTATGTATGACCTTGGTGCATGCGTTACCATTATGCCTCTTTCCATTTATCATATGTTGAAGCTCCCACCGTTGAAGCGGTCGGCAGCTAGGTTTTTCTTGGCAGACAGGAGCATAATAATCGTGACAGGTATTGCGAAAGATGTGTTGGTCTACATAAAGGGTTTGATATTCCCAATTGATTTCCATATCCTTGAGATGCCACCAAGTGAATCCGAAAGGACATCATCTATCCTACTTGGGAGGCCATTTTTGAGGACCTCTAGATTAAAGTTGGATGCATATTTGGGAACCTACTCATTTGAGATAGATGGGAGAGTTGTAAGTCTTAGCTTAGAAGAAGCAATGAGGCACCCACCGGAGAACCATTCCATATTCCGGTGTGATTTAATTGACAACATTGTGGTCGAAGTGCATTATGCAAAGCTAGATGAGAAACATATGATTGAAGAAAATGGTGGAGACCCAAGTGAAGAAGTTCAAGTGTCAAGTCAAGAGCAAAAGCTAGAATTGAAGCCACTACCGCCCCACCTAAAGTACTCATACCTTGATGAAGCCCACAAGTTTTCGTTGATTATAGCAAGGGAACTAAATCCTCAACAAAAAGAGAAGTTGCTATGTGTTTTGAGGAAGAACAAAAGGGCAATAGGGTGGAGCTTGGCGGATCTAGTGGGGATAAGTCCCCAAGTGTGTGAGTACCGGATCCTTTTAGAAGAAGAAGCTAGACCCGTTAGACAACCTCAAAGACGATTGAATCCTACTATTTTAGAGGTTGTCAAGAAGGAGGTAACCCAGTTACTCGAGGCGGACATCATCTACCCCATTTCGGATAGTGAATGGGTGAGTCCCATTCATGTTGTGCCAAAGAAATCCGGGGTAACCACAATCAAGAATGAAAGCAGGGAGTTCATAGCAACACGGGTGCAAAACTCTTAGCGAGTATGCATAGACTACCGAAGGTTGAACTTGGCCACTAGAAAAGATCATTTTCCACTTCTGTTTATCGATCAAATGCTCGATCAATTATCTGGTAAATCCCGTTATTGCTTTCTAGATGGCTATTCGGGGTACCTCCAAGTACACATTGCTCTAGAGGACCAAGAAAAAATAACATTTACTTGCCCTTTTGGAACTTATGCCTACAAGCGTATGCAATTCAGCTTATGCAATGTACCGGCACCTTTCCAAAGGTGCATGATGAGCATATTTATGGATTTTCTAGAGTAATGCATGGAGGTATTCATGGATGACTTCACGGTATATGGTGATTCTTTTGATCATTGCTTAGATAACCTTAAAAAATTTTGGAAAGATGTACTAAAGCCAACATTGTCTTGAATTTTGAGAAGTGTCATTTCATGGTTAGGCAAGGCATTGTTTTAGGACATATTATTTCAAAAGATGGTATTTCTGTAGACCCAGCAAAGATTAATGTTATATCTAGCTTGCCTTACCCCTCTTCCGAGAGGGAAGTCCGTTCTTTCCTTGGACATGCAGGATTTTATCGAAGATTCATAAAGGACTTTAGTAAGGTAGCATTGCCTCTATCAAGATTATTGCAAAAGGACATTGAGTTTGATCTAAGCAAGAAATGCATGGAGGCTTTTGACAAGCTCAAGGTAGCATTGACCCAGGCTCCCATCGTGCGAGGGCCGGATTGGAGTCGGCCATTCGAAATAATGTGTGATGCTTCAAATTTTGCGGTGAGAGCTGCGTTAACACAACGCGAGGGTAAGAATCCATATGTCATAGCCTATGCATCAAAAACACTAGATGGAGCCCAATCCAACTACACTACCACCGAAAAAGAACTATTGGCAATAGTTTTCGCCTTGGACAAGTTCTGAGCATATCTACTTGGTTCAAAGGTGGTAGTGTACTCGGATCATGTGGCATTAAATTATTTGTTGGCTAAGAAGGAATCCAAACCGAGATTGATTAGATGGGTTTTATTGATGCAAGAATTTGACTTGGAAATTAAAGATAGGAGTGGTTCGCAAAACCTAGTGGCGGATCACTTAAGTCGCCTTGAAAACACCAAAGGCGATACCACTCTTATTAATGATTCTTTTCCCTTTGAGGGCTTACATGCAATCTCCGAAGCTATTCTTTGGTATGCACCAACTGCGAATTACTTGGTGTCTGGCACTTTTACTCCTAATCTCTCCAAACATCAAAGGGATAAGCTAAAAAGTGAATCCAAATACAATGTGTGGGATGACTGATTGAGCACGGATACCGTCGATAAGGAATTTCACAAGATTTTTTGCGTTGCAAGTATAGTCCTCAACCGACAAATAGTCCGCGAATCAAATTTAGAAGGAATTGGTTGTCACAAGTTCAACCCCAATAAAAGTAACTGAAGTATTCAAACCTCGAGTCATCTCACAAGGAATGGGCAAACATGTGCTTCAACATTGGTTAGAAATTCGGGGTTGTAAGTCATGAGCAAGAAATTAAACTAGGAATCCTAACAAGCAAGTAATCTTGAAATGCAAGAAACTAATTCAATTGATTAAAGCAAGATGTAAATAATTCCAAACTAATAAAGTAACATCCAATGTAATTCTATTCTAAACTAAACAAGTAACTATAACTAAGACAAAGCAATTAAGATTTTTGGGTTTTCAAATATGAATGATAAAAGCAACTCTTGGCTAGACATGAGAATTGGGGTCACTATCCTTGTCTAATAACCATATCTTGACAATTATGAGGAACCAAACTCATTAAGTCTACTTCTATACTTGAAGTATGTTAAATGGTTTAGTCAACATCAGCCCATAAGGTCGAACCTAACTACTAATTAACTTAGTAGTAGTCTAGTGTCAATGGCTATCAAATTGACCACTAAGGGTTCCCAAATCATCAAATCCATTAAACCCAATGACTCAAGTTTACCTAATTCCCTTAGCTTAGGCCAAGAGTAAAGAGAACTACTCCATAATCAAAGGAAACATTTCATCAAACACATGGTAAGCATTAATAAAAGACCTATTCAAATTGCAATTAAATTGGAACTAACAAGTAACCACTAGCAATTATCAACATACAATCACTCAAACAACACAATTAATCATGGAAATCATCAATGTAACATTAGCAATTCAAGATTCACAAGATTCATGAAATGGGTATAAGATGACAATTGACTAGAAATCATAAATCTAACACAAGATCTAAACAAAAGATATGCTAAGGAATTCAAATTAAGCAATCAAAAATAGTAATTAACAAGATCCAATTCAGAATTCAATAAGGGAAGATCAAATTAAAGCTAGATCTAGAGAGGAACAAGGGTTTCTCTCTCTAGAAGAACAAGAACTAAAAACTAGCTAAAAATTGTGTCTAAGTGTGAATGAATGATCCCCCCCTTTCCCCCTAGCATCCTTGGATCTTTTCCATGCAGAACCAGCTTGAATTTGGGCCTCTTGAGCCTCAAAAATTGCCAGGCATGATTTCTTTTAATGAGGTCATGTGCAGCTTATCGCGCGTGCGTGCGCGTTGGTGGGATTTCTCTGATCCGCGCGGATGCGTCAATTTACGTGCGTCGCTTCCAGCTATCCACATCCACGCGTGCGCTTGAAGTGCGCGTGCATGCCCATGCTGAAGTTTCCAAAATACAAATCTTCATGTTCCTTCCTCTTGTGCGTACTTTCTTTCTCTCTTCTAGGCCATTCTTGTCCTAAAAATTCTGAAATCACTCAACAAATACGTCACGGCATCGAATGGTAATAAAAGACGATCAAAATATAGCAATTTTAAGGCAAAAGAAGCATGTTTTTCATCATGGAGCAATAATAGGAAGAGAACACAAAACCATGCATTTCTTGTGAATAAGTGTGAAAAATATTGACAAAACCCCCCAAATCGCTCGAGTGTATAGGGTTCGTCACTCAATCTACTCCTAATCATGCTTTCCAAGATTTGTCCTTCGTCTAACAATCAACAATTACTTAATGCATGCTCTCAAGTATCATGAGGTCTTATTCATGGGTTGTAATGGGGCTAAGGTGAAGGTATGGATGTATATGGTCAAATGAGCTTAAAAATTTGAATCCTTGATTAACCTAAGATCCCACTAGACACACAGAACAACCTATACAACTATAATACGATACCTAGCTACCCATAGGTTTCACTTTTTCTTTTGCATACTCATGCATTCTTTTCAATTCACATCCCATATGCATTGTTATTATTACTCTGTCTTGGGGCATTTTTGTCCCCTTTCATTGATTTTTCTTTTTCTATTTTTGTTTCTTCTATATATATTTTTTTTCTATTTCTTTTTCTTACATACTCATATATACACATAAAAATTTTTTTGGTCCCCTTTTTCTTGGGGTTTCATATACAAAAGTTTCAATGCATATGGTTCAATCATTCAATACATGAGTATGTTCCCAAATCCCAGAATTTTTAATTATAATTACAATACACCTCTTTACATCTACCCAAGTTCCCAAGTACACCCTCCCTTTTGAATGATACACACCTCCACTTACCTAAGCTAATCAAGGATCCAAATTTAGGGACATTCATTATTTTTCACTTAGGGTTGTTGATGTGCTCTATTTAAGAACAAAAAGGGTTTAACATGGGCTCAAAATTAGTTAGCAATGGTAGATAAAAGGGTTAAGGCCGTTTGGGAAAAGTGACTATTGAAATGATGGCCTCAATCATGTAAATGCATTCATACACAAGGTAATGGACATATAGAATCAGACAAAGCAAGGATTACAATCATAAAGAAAGAATAATGCACACAAGAATGAAAATAAGTGGTTATATGATGTAACCACGCAATTGGGCTCAAAACTCACATGCTTGCGTTCTTAGCTCAAAAACCATGTTCCAAAATAAATTCTTCAAGCAAGTTCAACACAAAAATTTTTCAAATTGGTAGGGTACCCTAAAAACAGTTTCTTGGAAAAGAAATCATCACCTTCACCAAGTAGTCCTAACATAAAAAGAAGTTATGAAAAATATGTACAAATTCTAACTAGCATGCAACCTACCATGGAACACAACAACTAACAAATAAAGAAATTGGTGTTGAAAAAGGAGGTTGTTACCCATGGAGATCGGTTGGACGACCTCCCCACACTTAGAAATTTGCACCGTCCTCGGTGCATGCAAAGAAGAGCAAGGTGGACGGGTAGCTACAATTGATGTGCTCCTTCAAAATGTTGTGCGGGTGAATGAACGAACTGACTTTTTCTAGTTTAGAATTTTTATTAAAAATAGTCGCATTGTAAGTATAGTTTCTAAACCAACAGAGAATCCTTTCGTATAAAAATTTGGTTGTCACAAGTAACAAAACCCAATAAAATTTATAACCGAAGTATTCAAACCTCGGATCGTCTTCTCAAGGAATTGCAGGGAGGTATGATTTATTATTGGTTATGTAAAAAGATATATTTTTGGGTTTTTTAAAATAAGAAACAAGTAATTTAAATGACAAGAAAAATAAATTAATAATTATAAAAATCTCTTGCAAGGTATAAGAACTGAAAATCCTATCCTAGTTATCCTTATCAACTGTGATGAGAATTGGATTTTGCTCCCACTTAGTTAACCCTTACTAAATAAAGGAAAGTCAAGTGGACCAATCAATTTGATCCTCATGTCCTAGTCAACTCTTGTAGAAAGACTAGCTTTAGAGCAATCCAAATCAATCAACAATTCCCAATCTCAATCTACTGCTGAGTTTGATAACTCAAGTGTTACCAATTATTTAACCAAAGCAAAAAGGGAAAATAAATCATAAATAAAATAAAACAATCATAAATCTGAAATACCTCAAAATATATTAAATAGAACATTCAAATCTTAACATGGAAAAGTTCAAAACCAAATTGGCAATACAAGTAAAAGCATTAGAATGAATAAAAGTAGAAAATAAATTAAAGGAACTTTGAACCTGTGATTGTAAAAGCAATCCTAAAATAAGAGAAATCCAAATCCTAAATCCTAAGAGAGAGGAGAGAACCTCTCTCTCTCTAAACTACATCTAAAACCTAAAAATTGTGAATATGAATGTTGTATATCTTGTATGATGATTGAATGAATGGATCGATTTTCCCACTTTATAGCCTCTAATCTGTGTTTTCTAGGCCAAAAATTGGGTCAAAAATAGCCCAGAAATCGCCCCCAGTGATTTTTGGTATATCCAGGTCGCTGCAAAGTCACGCGGAAGCGTCGTCCACGCGTTCGCGTGGATTGAGTTTTTGCCAGGTCACACGTCCGCATGATCCACGCGTGCGTGTCACCTGGATTCAAAGAAGCCATACTAAGTTATATATCGTTGTGAAGCTCCGGATGTTAGCTTTCCAACGCAACTGGAACCGCGTCATTTGGACCTCTGTAGCTCATGTTATAGTCGATTTAGTACCAAGAAGTCACGCTGGACAGCTTTAGCAGTTCCTTCAGTTTCTTGTATTCCTTCCACTTTTGCATGCTTCCTTTCCATCCTCTAAGCCATTCCTACCCTATAAACCCTGAAATCACTTAATGCACATATCACGAAATTGAATGGTAATAAAAGAGGATAAAATAGCAAATTAAGATCAAAGAAACATGTTTTCAATCATAGCACAAAATCAGGAAGGAAAACATAAAACATGCGAATTGTATGAATAAGTGAGTAAAGAATTGATATAAACCACACAATTGAGCATAAGATAAACCATAAAATAGTGGTTTATCAATCTCCCCACACTTAAACATTAGCATGTCCTCATGCTAAGCTCAAGAGAAGCTATAAAGGATGAAGAGGAATGGTAGAATGTATGAAATGCAACCTATCTATGTGAATGCAACTATATGATTCTTGCCCACTTGGTTAAAAGTAAATAAGTTCTTTAGGACAAACATAAATCAAATTTAACTAATTCAAATTATACAGTAAAAACAGGTAAAATTGTAAGAAGACAGCTCATGAAAGCAGGGAACATAAAATTAAGCATTGAAATCTCACTGGTAGTGTATATGCACTCTAATCTCTCAAGTGTATAAGGTAATTCACTCTAGTCTTCCCTACTCATGCTTTCTAAACTTTGTTCTTTACCTAACCATATTTAATGTACCAATGCAAACATCATGAGGTCTTTTCAAGGTTGTAATGGGGCTAAGGTAAGGGTGAGGATAAATGTATGGCCAAGTGAGCTATAATATGAATCTTTGATTAATCTAAGTTCTCATCTAACACACATATACTCTATGTAACTCTAAATTCATGTCTAGCTACCCATAATTCCCACTTTTTCATCTCATATTCATGCATCAACCTTTCTTTTAATTTTTATCACATATACATTGATCTTTTCCTTAACTTAACTTAGCATTGGGGTAATTTTGTCCCCTTGTTTATTTAAATATTTTTTGAATATTTTTGGATTTTTCTTACTAGGAAAATAAACATAGCTTATCAATGCACATGGATTTTTAATTTTTCTAGTTCACATGAGTAGGTACCCAATTTCCCATTATTTTATCATGACACATTCCCTTATTAACCCTTGTTCCCACAATCTTCCCATACTCAATTAACACACAATTTCTATCTTAAGCTAACCAAAGATTCAATTGGGATATTTAATTATTTTTCTGCTTAAGGCTAGTAATGTGGTAAAATATAGAACAAATGGGATTTAAAAGGCTCAAAGTGGCTAACAAAGGTAATTTAAAGGTAGGCTTATTTGGGATAAGTGAGCTAAACAAGTAATGGCCTCAATCATATGCATGCATATAACACATTAAACATTGGACATATAGGATGGAACAAAATAAAGATTACAATCATAGAGAAGTAAACACACAAGAATAAAATTTTTATGGTCAAATAATATAACCATGTCATTAAGCTCAAAATCTCACGGATTATGTGTTCTTAGCTTTTAACTATGTTCCAAATACAGCTTCAAACAATTTTAACACAAAAGTTTTGATTTAAATTAGTGAAATTTTTCAAAAAGAATAGGGTCTTAGAAGAAACTTATTATTTTTCAATCAAGTAGAACATGCATGCAATTAACCTATTACTATGCAATCTATCCTATTCTATAAAAGAAAAACTAACTAAATATCCTATTTTTTTGATGTTTAGGGAAGAGAAATTACCTCCAGAAGTCAGATACTGACCGACCTCCCCACACTTAAAGCTTTGCACCATCCTCGGTGCCATCTATTAGGAACAAAGGGAGGATGTAGCAGTATCTCCACAATCGGGACCGTCATGGCTCCCTGTGCTGGTAAATGAAGTGGAGTCCAGGGTGTCTGGGTTTTATTCAGGTGGGTGGTTATCAACAATCAGCTCCATTTGTTTTGCCTACTAGTCTAGCTGGCCCAATCTCTGAAGTATCTAAAGGAGCAGCTAATTTGTTGAAGGTGCTTGTCCTTTTCGCTCTTCTCCATGCCGGTGACTTGTTAGAGGCTCTCTCTGTACCCTTTCCTGTTGGCCATCCTGAAAAGGGAGAAGGAGGAAGTAACTTGTAAAGCCAAGGGTTAAAGCAAGCAAGAGGACATAGTACAAGTGATAATCAATGCCAAGGTAAAGAGGGATGTCGTGAACACATGGTCGCGACTACATGTGATCAGTTCATCAAAGGAAATATAGCAAGGGCATATTATGGTAAGTATATGCAAGATGTTTATTAGCATGCCAGCAAAGGCATGAGTAGCATAGATCAAGCATAAAAAAATGTATTATCACTCGTAACAAACTAATCACATTTGTATTGACAATTAATTTCAATGAATAAAAAGATTTGCAAGGGTTTTGTGAAAAATAGGCAGTGGAGTAGAAGAATAGGGTAATTAAAAATGCACAATGCCATACGGGCTTTTCACAAACACTTGGTATGCATGTAAAATATGTTAGGGTAAGTATTAAATATGAACATGCAAGAAACTCAAAAAAAATAATCAAAATTAATTGTCAAATAACACCTAAAAATCCACAAGAAATTATAGAAGAAAACAATCACGTCAATTAAATTTCTAACACCAATGAAAAGAATAATAAAAAGAAAAAGAAAAAGAAAGAAAAAAGAAAACTTATATAATGAAAGTAAAAAAGAAAAAAGAAAAAAAAAACATTAATAAAAATAATAATGGAAAAGTAATAAGGGAAGGAAGAAAGGGGAAAAAAGAAATAAGAAGGGAGAAGAAAAATTAGGATTTGGGGAAAGAAAAGATACGCATGTGACGTGGACGCATGGGTGACGTGGTCGCATGGTGTGCGATATTTTTTAAGGGACGCAGACGCGTGAGGCACGCGGTCGCGTGGTATAATTTGTGCTATTAGCGCGAGTGCAGCCTGGCGTTCGCACAACTCTCTGTCTCAAACTTATTTTGCCAGAATTTAGGGTGACGCGTTCGCGTGGTTGACGCGATCGCGTGAATGGCCTGATTTTGTAAAACGACGCGGCCGCATCGGGAACGTGGTCGCGTGGTAGGGCTGTGTTTCTAGCATCATTCCAGCCCATCTCTATCATAACTCTCTGCCATACACCTCTTTATGTCGATTTTTCGGGGCCACGCGTTCGCGTGGGTGACGTGGACGCGTGGGAGGCTCTTTTTCAAAATGACGCGGATGCGTCATCGACGTAGTCGTGTGGGCATGGTTGTGTGGTGCGCAGAAATCGTGATCGTTCATTCCTTGGAAACGGCGCTGAAAACTTAATACGCACGTCCATAATCTTAGTTCTTTGTCAGAACTTCGCACAACTAACCAGCAAGTGCACTGGGTCATCCAAGTAATAAACCTTACGTGAGTAAGGGTTGATCCCACGGAGATTGTCGGCTTGAAGCAAGCTATGGTCACCTTGTAAATCTCAGTCAGGCGGATTCAAATGGTTATGGTGAATTGATAATTAAAATATAAAATAGGATAGAGATACTTATGCAATTCATTGGTGAGAATTTCAGATAAGCGTATGGAGATGCTTTTGTTCCTTTTGAATCTCCGCTTTCCTACTGTCTTCATCCAATCCTTCATACTCCTTTCTATGGCAAGCTTTATGTAGGGCATCACCATTGTCAATGGCTACTATCTGTCCTCTCAGCAAAAATGGTCCAAAATACGCTGTAACCGCACAGCTAATCATCTTTCGGTTCTCGATCATACTGGAATAGGATTCAGTAATCCTTTTGCGTCTGTCACTACGCCCAGCACTCGCGAGTTTGAAGCTCGTCACAGCCATCCCTTCCCAGATCCTACTCGGAATACCACGGACAAGGTTTAGACTTTCCGGATCTCAAGAATGGCCACCAATAATTCTAGCCTATACCACGAAGACTCTAATCGTAGATCAGAAGGCTAAGAGATACACATTCAAGCTTGTTTGCATGTAGAACGGAAGTGTTTGTCAGGCACGCGTTCATAAGTGAGAATGATGATGAGCGTCACATAATCATCACATTCATCATGTTCTTGTGTGCGAATGAATATCTTAGAGATGAAATAGGCTTGAATTGAAAAGAAAAACAGTAGTACTTTGCATTAATTCATGAGGAACAGTAGAGCTCCACACCTTAATCTATGGTGTGTAGAAACTCTACCGTTGAAAATACATAAGAACAAGGTCCGGGCATGGCCGAATGGCCAGCCTCCAAAAAGTTCTAAGATAGCATAAGACTGGTCAAAGATAGATGTAAATACAATAGTAAAAAGTCCTATTTATACTAAACTAGTTACTAGGGTTTACAGAAATGAGTAAACGATGCAGAAATCCACTTCCGGGGCCCACTTGGTGTGTGCTTGGGCTGAGCATTGAAGCTTTCACGTGTAGAGGTCTTCCTTGGAGTTAAACGCCAGTTTGTAACCTATTTCTGGTGTTTAACTCTGCTTTGCAACCTGTTTCTGGCGTTTAACTCCAGAACAAGGCAGAGAGCTGACATTGAACGCCAGTTTGTGTCATCTAAACTCGGGCAAAGTATGGACTATTATCTATTGCTGGAAAGCCCTGGATGTCTACTTTCCAACGGAATTGAGAGCGTGCCATTTGGACTCCTGTAGCTCCAGAAAATCTACTTTGAGTGTAGGGAGGTCAGAATCCAACATTATTTGCAGTCCTTCTTCAACCTCTGAATCTGATTTTTGCTCAAGTCCCTCAATTTCAGCCAGAAATTACCTAATATAACAGAAAAATACACAAACTCATAGTAAAGTCCAAAATTGTATTTTTTATTTAAAAACTAATAAAAATATATTAAAAACAAACTGAATCATACTAAAAACTATGTAAAAACACTGCCAAAAAGCGTATAAATTATCCGCTCATCACAACACCAAACTTAAATTCTTGCTTGTCCCTAAGCAACTGAAAATCAAATAGGATAAAAAGAAGAGAATATACTATAAATTCCAAAATATCAATGAAACTTAGCTCCAATCAGATGAGCGGGACTAGTAGCTTTTTGCCTCTTGAATAGTTTTGGCATCTCACTTTATCCATTGAAGTTCAGAATGATTGGCATCTATAGGAACTTAGATTTTAGATAGTGTTATTGATTCTCCTAGTTCAGTATGTTGATTCTTGAATACAGCTACTTTATGAGTCTTGGCCGTGGCCCTAAGCACTCTGTTTTCCAGTATTACCACCGGATACATACATGCTACAGACACATAACTGGGTGAACCTTTTCAGATTGTGACTCAGCTTTGCTAAAGTCCCCAATTAGAGGTGTCCAGGGTTCTTAAGCACACTCTTTTTTTTTTTGCTTTGGACTTTGACTTTAACCGCTCAGTCTCAAGTTTTCACTTGACACCTTCACGCCACAAGCACATGGTTAGGGACAGCTTGGTTTAGCCGCCTAGACCAGGATTTTATTCCGTTAGGCCCTCCTATCCACTGATGCTCAAAGTCTTGGATCCTTTCTATTACCCTTGCCTTTTGGTTTTAAGGGCTATTTGCTTTTTGCTCTTGCCTTTTGGTTTAAAGAGCTTTTGGCTTTTTCTACTTGCATTTTCTTTTTCTTTCTCTTTTTTTTGTCATTTTTCTTTTCTCTTTTTTTTCTTATTTTTTTTCACATGCTTTTGGCTTTTTTTTTCTTATGATTTTTCAGATTATCAATAATATTTCTCCTTTTTCATCATTCTTTCAAGAGCCAACATATTTAACATTCATAAACCACAATATCAAAAGACATATGCACTGTTCAAGCATTCATTCAGAAAACAAAAAGTATTGTCACCACATCAAAATAATTAAACTAGTTTCAAGGATGAATTCGTAACTCTGTACTTCTTGTTCTTTTGTTTTTAGAACAGTTTTCAATTAAGAGAGGTGATGGATTCATAGGACATTCATAGCTTTAAGACATAGACACTTAAACACTAATGATAATATAGTAAAGACACAAACATAAATAAAACATAAGGCTCAAAAACCAAAAAATAGGAAAATAAGAACAAGGAGATTAAAGGACGGGTCCACCATAGTGAGGGTGGCGTCTTCCTCTTCTTGAAGAACCAATGGTGCTCTTGAGCTCCTCTATGTCTCTTCCTTGTCTTTGTTGCTCCTCCCTCATAGCTCTTTGATCTTCTCTAATCTCATGGAGGATGATGGAGTGCTCTTGGTGCTCCATCCTTAGTTGTCCCATGTTAGAGCTTAATTCTCCTAGGGAAGTGTTGATTTGCTCCCAATAGTTTTGTGGAGGGAAGTGGATCCCTTGAGGTATCTCAGGGATTTCATAGTGAGGAATTTCCTCATGCTCTTGTTGAGGTCCATGATCTCTTGTTTGCTCCATCCTCTTCTTAGTGATGGGCTTGTCCTCTTTAATGAGGATGTCTCCCTCTATGTCAATTTCAGCCGAATTACAGAGGTGACAAATGAGGTGAAGAAAGGCTAAACTTGCCAAAGTGGAAGACTTATCAGCCACCTTATAGAGTTCTTGAGGTATAATCTCATGAACTTTCACTTCCTCCCTAATCATGATACTATGGATCATGATGGCCCGGTCTATAGTAACTTCAGACCGGTTGCTAGTAGGAATGATTGAGCGTTGAATAAACTCCAACCATCCTCTAGCTACAGACTTAAGGTCCAGTCTTCTCAATTGAACCGGCTTGCCTCTTGAGTCAAATTTCTATTGAGCTCCTTCCACACATATGTTCATGAGGACTTGGTCCAATCTTTGATCAAAGTTGACCCTTCTAGTGTAGGGGCATGCATTTTCTTCCATCATTGGCAAGTTGAACACCATCCTTACATTTTCCGAACTGAAATCTAAGTATTTCCCCCGAACCATGGTAAGCTAAAGCTTTGGATTCGGGTTCACACTTTGATCATGGTTCCTAGTGATCCATGCGTTTGCATAGAACTCTTGAACCATTAAGATTTCGACTTGTTGAATGGGGTTGGTGAGAACTTCCTAACCTCTTCATTGGATCTCATGTCGGATCTCCGGATACTCATTCTTCTTGAGCTTGAAAGGAACCTCAGGGATCACTTTCTTCTTGGCCACAACTTCATAGAAGTGGTCTTGATAGACCTTTGAGATGAATCTCTCCATCTCCCATGACTCAGAGGTGGAAGCAATTGCCTTCCCTTTTCTCTTTCTTGAGGTTTCTCTGGCCTTAGGTGCCATTAATGGTTATGGAAAAATAAAAAGCAATACTTTTACCACACCAAACTTAAAATGTTTGCTCGTTCCTGAGCAAAAGAAGAAAGAAAGAAGGAGAAGAAGAAGAAAAATGGAGGAGAGGGAGAGAGGTGTGTATTCGGCCAAGGGGAAGAAGAGAGGGTTGTGGTGTGTGAAAATGAAGAAGGAAAGTGGGGTTTATATAGGAGTGGGGAGAGGTTTAGGGTTCGGCCATCAGGGTTAGGTTTGGGAGGGAAAGAATATGAATTTTGGAGGTAGGTGGGATGTTTGGGGAAGAGGGGATGGATGTGAGTGGTGAAGAGTTGATGGGGAAGAGTGATTGAGGTGATTGGTGAAGGGTATTTGTGGAAGAGAGTTATGAAAAGGTGTGAAGAGGAGAGAAGAAAAGGTGGGGATCCTGTGGGGTCCACAGATCCAGTGGGGTCAAGGACTTAACATCCCTGCTCCAATTAGGCGTGTAAAATGCCCTTAGTATGCATGTCTGGCGTTAAACGCCAGCTTGCTGCTTGTTTCTGGCGTTTAACGCCACTTCCATGCTCTGTTCTGGCGTTAAATGCCAGTCTGGTGCTTGTTTCTGGCGTTTAACGCCAGCTTGATGCTTCTTTCTGGCGTTAAATGCCAGTTTGATGCTTCTTATTGGCGTTTAAACGCCAGTAAGTTCTTCCTCCAGGGTGAGCTATTTTTAAAGCTGTTTTTTATTCTATTTTTGATTTTTCAGTAGTTTTTGTAACTCCACATGATCATCAACCTAAAAAAAACATAAAATAACAGTAGAAAATAAATAGATATAATTAAATAACATTGGGTTGCCTCCCAATAAGTGCTTCTTTAATGTCAATAGCTTGACAGTGAGCTCTCATGGAGCCTCACAGATGTGCAGAGCAATGTTGGGACCTTCCAACACCAAACTTAGAGTTTGAATGTGGGGGTTCAACACCAAACTTAGAGTTTGGTTGTGGCCTCCCAACACCAAACTTAAAGTTTGACTGTAGGGGCTTTGGTTTGACTTTGCAGTGAGAGAAGCTTTTCATGCTTACTCTCCATGGTTACAGAAGGAGATCCTTGAGTTTTAAACACAAGGTTGTCCTCTTTCAGTTGAAGGACCAATTCTCCTCTGTCCACATCAATCACAGCTCTTGCTGTGGCTAGGAAGGGTCTTCCAAGGATGATGGATTCATCCTCATCCTTCCAAGTGTCTAGGATTATGAAATCAGCAGGGATGTAAAGGCCTTCAACCTTTACTAGCACGTACTCTACTAGTCCATAAGCCTGTTTTCTTGAGTTGTCTGCCATTTTTAATGAGATTCTGGCAGCTTGTACCTCAAAGATCCCAAGTTTCTCCATTACAGAGAGTGGCATTAAGTTTATTCCTGACCCCAGGTCACATAGAGCCTTCTCAAAAGTCATGGTACCAATGTTACAGGGAATTAAGAATTTACCAGGATCCTGTTTCTTTTGAGGTAATTTCTGCCTATCCAATGCATTTAGTTCATTGGTGAGCAAGGGAGGTTCATCTTTCCAAGTCTCATTACCAAATAATTTGGCATTCAGCTTCATGATTGTACCAAGGTACTTAGCAACTTGCTCTTCAGTAATGTTTTCATCCTCTTCAGAGGATGAATACTCATCAGAGCTCATGAAGGGCAGAAGAAGGTACAATAGAATCTCCATGGTCTCTAGATGAGCCTCAGATTCCTTTGGTTCCTCAAAGGGAAACTCTTTATTGGTCGCTGAGCATCACAGGAGGTCTTCCTCACTAGGATTCACGTCCTCCTCCACCTCTTTGGGTTCGGCCACACCAAATAGGGTAATGACCTTGCACTCTCTTTTTGGATTCTCTTCTGTATTGCCTGGGAGAGTACTAGGTGGAGTTCCAGTGACCCTTTTACTCAGCTGGCCTACTTGTGCCTCTAAATTTCTAATGGAGGACCTTGTTTCATTCATGAAACTTAAAGTGGCCTTAGATAGATCGGAGACTATATTTGCTAAGCTAGATGGATTCTGCTCAGAATTCTCTGTTTGTTGCTGAGTGGATGATGGAAAAGGCTTGCTATTGCTAAACCTATTTCTTCCACCATTATTAAAGCCTTGTTGAGGCTTTTGTTGATCCTTCCATGAGAAATTTGGATGATTTCTCCATGAGGGATTATAGGTTTTTCCATAGGATTCCCCCATGTAATTCACCTCTGCTATTGTAGGGTTCTCAGGATGATAAGCTTCTTCCTCAGAAGATGTCTCTTGAGTACTATTGGATGCAGCTTGAAATCCATTCAGACTTTGAGAAATCATATTGACTTGCTGAGTTAATATTTTATTCTGAGCCAATATGGCATTCAGAGTATCAATTTCAAGAACTCCCTTCCTCTGAGGCATCCCATTACTCACAGGATTCCTTTCAGAAGTGTACATAAACTGGTTATTTGCAACCATGTCAATGAGTTCCTGAGCTTCTGCAAGCGTTTTCTTTAGGTGAATGGATCTACCTGCAGAATGGTCCAATGACATCTTTGATAATTCAGACAGACCATCATAGAATATATCCAGGATGGTCCATTCTAAAAGCATATCAGAAAGACACTTTTTGGTCAGTTGCTTGTATCTCTCCCAAGCTTCATAGAGGGATTCACCTTCTTTCTGTTTGAAGTTTTGAACATCCACTCTAAGCTTGCTAAGCTTTTGAGGAGGAAAGAACTTGGCTAAGAAAGCCGTGACCAGCTTATCCCAAGAGTTCAGGCTATCCTTAGGTTGAGAATCTAACCATATTCTAGCTCTATCTCTTACAGCAAACCAGAAAAGCATGAGCCTGTAGACCTCGGAGTCAACCCCATTGGTCTTAACAGTGTCACAGATCTGTAAGAATTCAGTTAAGAACTGAAAAGGATCTTCTGATGGAAGTCCATGAAACTTGTAATTCTGTTGCATCAGAGAAACTAATTGAGGCTTTAGCTCAAAATTATTTGCTCCAATGGCAGGGATTGAGATGCTTCTTCCATGTAAATTGGAATTTGGTGCAGTAAAGTCACCAAGCATCTTCCTTGCATTGTTATTATTTTCAGCCATGTCTCCTTCTTTTTCGAAAATTTCTGTCAGATTTTCTCCAGAGAATTGTGCTTTAGCTTCCCTTAGTTTCCTCTTCATTGTCCTTTCAGGTTCTGGATCAGCTTCAACAAGAATGTTTTTATCCTTGTTCCTGCTCATATGAAAAAGAAGAGAACAAAAAATAATAGGGATCCTCTTTGCCACAGTAGAGAGGTTCCTTTATGTGAGTAGAAGAGAAGGAAAAGAATTCGAACACAGAAGGAAGGAGAGGGTTCGAATTTTTTTAAGAAGAAGAGAAGTGTTAGTAGATAAATAAATAATTAGGAGGAAGTGAGAGAGAAGAATTTTCGAAAATAATTGAAAAGAAAAGAAAAATATTTTTGTTTTTTATTTAAAATTAAAATTAAAATTCGAAAATTTAAAAAAAAAGGAAAAATGAAATTAAATTAAAGAGGAAGGTGATTTTCGAAAATTAGAGAGAGAATTTGTTAGGTAGTTTTGAAAAAGATATGATTGAAATAGTAAACTTTTTAAAATCAAACAAAAAGTCAAGTAGTTAATTGAAAAAGATTTGAAAGTCAATTTTTGAAAAGATAAGAAGTTAGAAAAGACGTTAGAAAAGATTTTGAAATTGAGTTTGAAAAAGATGTGATTAAAACTTATTTTGAAAAAGATTTGAAAAGAAAATTTAAAAAGATTTTATTTTGAAAGTTAAAGTTGATTACTTGACTAACTAGAAACAAAAAGATATGATTTTAAAATTTAAAGATTGAACCTTTCTTAATAGGCAAGTAACAAACTTTAAAATTTATGAATCAATCACATTAATTGTTAGCATTAATTTCGAAAATATGAAATAGAAATAAGAAAAAGATTTTCGAAAATCATTTTGAAAGTTTCAAAAATCATAAAAGAAAAATGGTTAAGATTTGATTTTTGAAAAAGATTTGATAAAGATAGAATTTTTAAATTGAAAATTTGATTTGACTCATAAGAAACAACTAGATTTTAAAAACTTTTGAAAAAGTCAACTCAAATTTTCGAATTTTATGAGATGAAAAAGGGAAAGATATTTTTTTGATTTTTGAATTTTAATGAAGAAAGAGGAAAACAACCAAAAGACTTAAAACATGAAAATTATGAATCAAAACACACAATGCATGCAAGAACACTTTGAATGTCAAGATGAACACCAAGAACAATTTGAATGTCAAGATGAACATCAAGAACTTATTTTTGAAAATTTTTAAGAAAAGAAAAACATGCAAGACACTAAACTTAGAAATTTTTAATTTTTAGACACTATGAATGCAAGAATGCATATGAAAAACATGATGCAACACACAACAAGAAAATATGAAGATCAAACAAGAGGAGTCATCAAGAACAACTTGAAGATCATGAAGAATGCAATGCATGAATTTTCGAAAAATGGAAGAAAGAGATAAACATGCAATTAACACCAAACTTATAAATTGACAATAGACTCAAACAAGAAACACAAAATTATTTTTGGTTTTATGATTTATTAATTTTTTTTGGATTTTTTGAAAATTAATTGGAAAAAGAAAATTAAGGATTTCAAAATTTCTAATGAGAATTCCAGGAATCATGCAATGTTAGTCTAAAACTCCGGTCCAGGAATTAGACATGGCTTACTAGCCAGCCAAGCTTTCATTGAAAGCTCCGGTCCAAAACACTAGATATGGCCAATGGCCAGCCAAGCTTCAGCAGAACATTACATACAACAGCTAATTTGCTGGAAAAGACAAAGAAGCTCTTCTCTTGAGATAGTTGAAACCTCGGTCCAAAAGATTAGACATGGCTTAACAACCAGCCAGGATTCAACCAATCTCATGAGATTCTAGAATTCTTTCTTAAAAATCCTGAAGAACATAGAATAATTTATTTTTAAATTTTTTTTGTATTATTTTTGAAAATTAAAAATAATAAAAACAAAATGCTTAAAATTAAAATAAAATTACCTAATCTGAGCAACAAGATGAACCGTCAGTTGTCCAAACTCGAACAATCCCCAGCAATGGCGCCAAAAACTTGGTGCGCAGAAATCGTGATCGTTCATTCCTTGGTAACGGTGCTGAAAACTTAATACGCACGTCCATAATCTTAGTTCTTTGTCACAACTTCGCACAACAAACCAACAAGTGCACTGGGTCGTCCAACTAATAAACCTTACGTGAGTAAGGGTCGATCCCACGGAGATTGTCGGCTTGAAGCAAGCTATGGTCACCTTGTAAATCTCAGTCAGGCGGATTCAAATGGTTATGGTGAATTGATAATTAAAATATAATTAAAATATAAAATAGGATAGAGATACTTATGCAATTCATTGGTGAGAATTTCAGATAAGCGTATGGAGATGCTTTTGTTCCTTCTGAATCTCCGCTTTCCTACTGTCTTCATCCAATCCTTCATACTCCTTTCTATGGCAAGCTTTATGTAGGGCATCACCGTTGTCAATGGCTACTTCCCGCCCTCTCAGCGAAAATGGTCCAAAATGCCCTATCACTGCACGGCTAATCATCTGTCGGTTCTCGATCATACTGGAATAGGATTTAGTAATCCTTTTGCGTCTGTCACTAGGCCCAGCACTCGCGAGTTTCAAGTTCATCACAGCCATCCCTTCCCAGATCCTACTCAGAATACCACAGACAAGGTTTAGACTTTCCGGATCTCAAGAATGGCCGCCAATAATTCTAGCCTATACCACGAAGACTCTGATCATAGATCAGAAGGCTAAGAGATACACATTCAAGCTTGTTTGCATGTAAAACGGAAGTGTTTGTTAGGCACGCATTCATAAGTGAGAATGATGATGAGTGTCACATAATCATCACATTCGTCATGTTCTTGTGTGCAAATGAATATCTTAGAGAAGAAATAGGCTTGAATTGAATAGAAAAGCAGTAGTACTTTGCATTAATTCATGAGGAACAGTAGAGCTCCACACCTTAATCTATGGTGTGTAGAAACTCTACCATTGAAAATACATAAGAACAAGGTCCAGGCATGGCCGAATGGCCAGGCTCCATAAAGGTCTAAGATAGCATAAGATTGATCAAAGATAGATGTAAATACAATAGTAAAAAGTCCTCTTTATACTAAACTAGTTACTAGGGTTTACAGAAATGAGTAAATGATGCAAAAATCCACTTCTGGGGCCCACTTGGTGTGTGCTTGGGCTGAGCATTGAAGCTTTCATGTGTAAAGGTCTTCCTTGGAGTTAAACACCAGTTTGTAACATGTTTCTGGCGTTTAACTCTGCTTTGCAACCTGTTTCTGGCGTTTAACTCCAGAATATGGCAGAGAGCTGACGTTGAACGCCGGTTTACGTCATCTAAACTCGGGCAAAGTATGGACTATTATATATTCTTGGAAAGCCCTACATGTCTACTTTCCAACTCAATTGAGAGCGCGCCATTTGGACTTCTGTAGCTCTAGAAAATCCACTTTGAGTGCAGGGAGGTCAGAATCTAACAACATCTGCAGTCCTTCCTCAACCTCTGAATATGATTTTTGCTCAAGTCCCTCAATTTCAGCCAGAAATTACCTGAAATCACAGAAAACACACACAAACTCATAGTAAAGTCCAGAAATGTGATTTTTATTAAAAACTAATAAAAATATATTAAAAACTAACTAAATCATACTAAAAACTATGTAAAAACACTGCCAAAAAGCGTATAAATTATCCGCTCATCATTGTGCGTAAGGCACGCCTCCAGCCATGCTTTCGCATGACTTTCTGTTCAATTTTATTTTCTTCCCAACGCAACTATGACGCGGACGCGTCGCGTGCATGTTTTTTTTTTTTTATGAAAAATGCAGAATGCAATATGCAGATGCTAATGCAAACATTATGAATGACACTAATAAAATTAAAATAAAATAAACTAGGAATAAAAGGAAGGTTTATACCATGGTGGGTTGTCTCCCACCTAGCACTTTTGGTTAAAGTCCTTAAGTTGGACATTTAATGAGCTCCCTGTTATGGCGTCTTGTGCTTGACTTTGTCCAGGAATCTCCACCAATGTTTGTGATTCCATTGGCCTCCGGGATTCGAAACTAGGCGTATAAAGCCTTCAAGAAAGTCAATGCAAGTGACAAGGCCCCAAGAGTGTTAATTGCTAGACTGAATTCTGGGGTCCCAAACCTTGCTTTTGTTCCAGTTGATGAAGGGTTGCATGAAATTGATCTACTGTTTCCTTGAGACGCTCCCGTGATTCTTGGGTCGATGGATATGGACATGGTGCATAGGGGAGTGGTGGTTCTTAGGAGTAATTGGATTGGAATTAGGGTGGATATGGGTTAGGGTCATATGGAGGTGAGTGTTGGTAGGTGGCTTGTGAGTGTGGTGGTTGAGGTGGTTCATAGGTATATGATGGGCTTGTTGGTAACTACAAGGGGGTCCACCATATCTATGATCTTGGTATGCACCTCGGAATGGCTCTTGACCGTAGTAATTTGGTAGGTGATGGTTGTCATGAAGGGGTCTACCATAACTATTGCCTCGACATGCATTATTGAATCGTCCATCTCTGATTGTTTTGACCTTGATGCATGTTCCTGTTATAATTTCCATTCCTTGCAACAACATTGGAACCAAACTCAAAGCGACGGGGGTGAGAACTCATAATAACTAATAAAAATTAAAAACAAAAATAAAAATAAATAAATAAGTAAAATAAAATATTTATAATAACCAATAATAAGGCACACGTTTGCAACTCCCCGGCAACGGTGCCATTTTGAACGAACAAACTTTTGCTAGTTTAGAATTTTTATTAAAAATAGTCGCGTTGTAAGTATAGTTTCTAAACCAACAGAGAATCCTTTCGTACAAAAATTTGGTTGTCACAAGTAACAAAACCCAATAAAATTTATAACCGAAGTATTCAAACCTTGGGTCGTCTTCTCAAGGAATTGCAGGGAGGTATGATTTATTATTGGTTATGTAAAAAGATATGTTTTTGGTTTTTTTAAAATAAGGAACAAGTAATTTAAATGACAAGAAAAATAAATTAATAATTATAAAAATCTCTTGCAAGGTATAAGAACTGGAAATCCTATCCTAGTTATCCTTATCAGGTGTGATGAGAATTGGCTTTTGCTCCCACTTAGTTAACCCTTACTAAATAAAGGAAAGTCAAGTGGACCAATCAATTTGATCCTCAAGTCCTAGTCAACTCATGTGGAAAGACTAGCTTTAGAGCAATCCAAATCAATCAGAAATTCCCAATCTCAATCTACTGCTGAGTTTGATAACTTAAGTGTTACCAATTACTTAACCAAAGCAAAAAGGGAAAATAAATCATAAATAGAATAAAACAATCATAAATCTGAAATAACTCAAAATATATTAAATAGAACATTCAAATCTTAACATGGAAAAGTTCATAAGCCAAATTGGCAATACAAGTAAAAGCATTAGAATAAATAAAAGTAGAAAATAAATTAAAGGAACTTTGAACCTGTGATTGTAGAAGCAATCCTAAAAAAGAGAAATCCTAATCCTAAATCCTAAGAGAGAGTAGAGAACCTCTCTCTCTCTAAAACTACATCTAAAACCTAAAAATTGTGAATATGAATGTTTTATATGTTGTATGATGATTGAATGAATGGATCGATTCCCCCACTTTATAGCCTCTAATCTGTGTTTTCTGGGCCGAAAACTAGGTCAAAAACAGCCCAGAAAGTCACGCGGAAGCGTCGTCTACGCGTTCGCGCGGATTGAGTTTTTGCCAGGTCACGCGTCCACATGATCCACGCGTGCGTGTTGCCTGGCTTATGGCAGCTATGGAAAATTATATATCATTGTGAAGCCCCGAATCTTAGCTTTCCAACACAACTAGAACCGCGTTATTTGGACCTCTGTAGCTCAAGTTATGGTCGATTTAGTACCAAGAGGTCAGGCTGGACAGCTTTAGCAGTTCCTTCAGTTTATTGTATTCCTTCCACTTTTGCATGCTTCCTTTCCATCCTCTAAGCCATTCCTGCCCTATAAACCCTAAAATCCCATAACGCACATATCACGGCATCGAATGGTAATAAGAGAGGATTAAACATAGCAAATTAAGATCAAAGAAATATGTTTTCAATCATAGCACAAAATCAGGAAGGAAAACATAAAACATGCGAATTGTATAAATAAGTGAGTAAAGAATTGATATAAACCACTCAATTGAGCATAAGATAAACCATAAAATATTGGTTTATCAGTGAACTTGTTTGTTGCCCCATTTAGAAGCTTTTCCTGCCCTTTCCTTCTTGGTGGCCAACCTAAAAAGAAAGAAAGAGAAAGAAAATTAAGCCTACAACAAAGATATCAAAGCAATTAGAACATAGGCCGGGGCTAATACCAAATAAGAGTAAGGTTCTCATTACATGGTAGCTACAACATGTGAGTGAGAAAACAATATAAGCTAAGGCATATTAACTAATATTTGATGCAAGAGTAAAGTCAAAGCATGAAGAGCACTCAAAAGCATCAAGTTCAACTAGAAAGAGTGGGTCATGAAAGACATGCAAGTTCATATCAATGCACAAAGAATATAAGAGTCATACAAGATTAAGTATTGATTTAGAAGTTTCATCACCAAACAATATCAAACAAGTCAAGAAGCACCAAAATAACCAAGAAATTCTCAACAATTGAGTAAGAAAATTGAACACCATTATTCAGATAAGAAGCTCAAAAAAAGAAGGTAAAAAAAAGCTATAAAAATAAAATGAAAATGCAAAGAATAAAAGTATGCGAATGCAATGGACAAAAGAAAATGGAAGATGAGAAAAAGACTCTCTTTTTTTTACCGGCGCGGACGCGTCATATACACGCTGATGCGCAGTTTGGCAGAAGGGACAAGCGACGCGGACGCGCACAGTACGCGTATGCGTGCTTGATGAAGTTGGTGACCGACGCGGACGCGTCACGTACGCTTGTGCGTCAGGTCGCGGGCATAGAGTAGGCACAACTTTGGCACAACTCTCTGGTTTTTGTACCAAGAGTGTGAGATGCACCACCGACGGGCGCACGCAGAGCACGCTTGCGCACGGATTTCTCTTTTTTTTTTTAAGCACAACATAGAGGGGGCTATTCTAACACATTCTTGGCAGGTGTTTAAGCTAGTAGTTAAGAGAACACTTCACAAATTCATGCACTATTCAAAATATAGCATTCTCTCTACTTCAACAATTCATCCATACCAAAATGATGAAATCTATCTAAATATCCTAGTTATCCAACAAGAACAATAAAACTAGCATTCATAAGCAATCAACAACATCAAGAAGTCACAAAATTCACAAGAATCTAAAGCTAAAAACAAAACGGTATACACAAGGAAGATCTTACCACAGTGGGATGCCTCCCACCAAGCACTTTTCTTTAACGTCCTTAAGTTGGACACTCAGTCGCTCAATCTTCTCCTCCTCTAGGTGCATCCGTTAGTAGGAACACCTCTAGCTCTTTTGGGAGCTTGTAGCCATGGTATTTCTTCACTCTCTGTCCATTCACCTTGAAAGTTGTTTCACTTTTAGGATCAAACAATTCCACTACTCCATAGGGCTTTATCTCCTTCACCTTGAAGGGTCCTTCCCATCTAGAACGGAGTTTACCAGGCATGAATCTAAGCCTCGAATTGTAGAGGAGAACCTCATCACCTTCTTGAAAATCATTCTTCCAGATGTGATAATCATGAAATGCTTTAGTCTTTTCCTTGTAAATCTGGGCATTCTCATACGCTTCGTTCCTCAAACACTCAAGCTCCTGTAGCTGTAATTTCCTGGCCACTCCCGCCTTGGTTGGATCCATGTTGTACTGCTTTACCGCCAAATAGGCTTTATGCTCGATTTCCACCGGAAGGTGGCATGCCTTACCATAGACGATCCGGAAGGGACTCATCCCTAATAGAGTCTTGTAGGTCGTCCTATACACCCACAGTGCATCTCCTAGCCAGAAGCTCCAATCTTTCCTTTGTGGATTTACCACTTTCTCCATGATTCTCTTAATCTCGCGGTTGGACACTTCCGCTTGCCCGTTGGTCTGTGGGTGATAAGTAGTGGCAACCTTATGAAATACCCCATAGCGCTTGAGCAGTGCCTCTACTTTCTTGTTACAAAAGTGGGATCCTTGGTCGCTCACGATTGCTCGTGGCGACCCATAATGGCATACAATGTGATTTCTAATAAAAGAAATGACGATATTAGCGTCGTCAAGGCAGGTAGGTATTGCTTCTACCCACTTTGACACGTAGTCAACCACTAACAGAATATATAGATACCCACTTGAGCTAGGAAATGGTCCCATAAAGTCAATGCCCCATACATCAAATATCTCACAGAACAACATAGGTTGCTGAGGCATCTCATTACTTTGGGACGTGTTTCCTGACTTCTGACACTGATGGCAAGACAGACAGAACCGATTAGCATCCTTGAATAAAATAAGGTTGGCCACCAGAATCCACAATGCAACACCTTTTTAGCTGTCTTTTGTGGGCCAAAGTGGCCACCACATTCGGACGAATGGCAAGCTTCAAGAATAGGTTGAATTTCAAATTCTGGCACACATCTTCAAATTACTTGGTCCACGCCCCTCTTCAATAAGTGAGGGTCATCCCAAATGTAGTATTTGGAGTCACTCCTCAACTTGTCCCTTTGGTTTTTAGAAAAGTTGGTAGGGAATATTTTTGCAACGAAGTAGTTCGCCATTGGGGCAAACCAAGGAAAGCTATCCGACACAGCATGCAAACTATCCATTGGGAATAAGTCATTAATCAGAAATGGGTCAAATTTTAAATTCTCAAGGCAGCTTAAATGATCCGCAACTAAGTTTTGAGACCCACTCCGGTCCCTAATCTCAATGTCGAATTCTTGCAAAAGCAAGATCCAATGTATGAGTCTAGGTTTTGACTCATTCTTTGTTAATAAGTACTCTAAAGCTGCATGATCCGTGTATACCACTATCTTGGATCCTAGCAAATAAGATCTGAATTTATCTAAAGCATGAATAATAGCTAGGAGTTCCTTTTCTGTAGTGGTATAGTTGGATTGTACTGCATCCAGTGTTTTAGAAGAGTAAGCAATGACATAAGGGAGTTTACCATCGCGTT